>NC_057796.1:450004144-450159323 GCF_018294505.1 Triticum aestivum
CTATGAGGATAATCCTCAGGTTACAGACCCAGTCCGTGTAGTTTCTACAATCATCTTTCAGCTTGGTTTTCTCTAGGAACGCGTTGAAGTTGAGGGCAACATTAGCGTGGGCCATTTGATCTACAAGACATATTGTAAAGGTTTTTAGACTAAGTTCATGATAATTAAGTTCATCTAATCAAATTATTAACGAACTCCCACTCAGACAGACATCCCTCTAGTCATCTAAGTGATACATGATCCGAGTCAACTAGGCCGTGTCCGATCATCACGTGAGACGGACTAGTCATCATCGGTGAACATCTTCATGTTGATCGTATCTGCTATACGAGTCATGTTCGACCTTTCGGTCTCTTGTGTTTCGAGGCCATATCTGTACATGCTAGGCTCGTCAAGTCAACCTAAGTGTATTGCGTGTGTAAATCTGGCTTACACCTGTTGTATGCGAACGTTAGAACCTATCACACCCGATCATCACGTGGTGCTTTGGAACAACGAACCTTCGCAACGGTGCACAGTTAGGGGGAACACTTATTGAAATTTTAGCGAGGGATCATCTTATTTATGCTACCGTCGTTCTAAGCAAATAAGATGTAAAACATGATAAACATCACATGCAATCAAATAGTGACATGATATGGCCAATATCATTTTGCTCCTTTTGATCTCCATCTTCGGGGCGCCATGTTCATCATTGTCACCGGCATGACACCATGATCTCCATCATCATGATCACCATCATCGTGTCTTCATGAAGTTGTCTCGCCAACTATTACTTCTACTACTATGGCTAACGGTTAGCAATAAAGTAAAGTAATTACATGACGTTCCAGTTGACACGCAGGTCATAAATAAATTAAGACAACTCCTAGGCTCCTGCCGGTTGTCATACTCATCGACATGCAAGTCGTGATTCCTATTACAAGAACATGATCAATCTCATACATCACATATATCATTCATCACATCCTTCTGGCCATATCACATCACATGACACTTGCTGCAAAAACAAGTTAGACGTCCTCTAATTATTGTTGCAAAATTTTACGTGGCTGCTATAGGTTTCTAGCAAGAACGATTCTTACCTACGCCAAAACCACAACGTGATATGCCAATTTCTATTTACCCTTCATAAGGACCCTTTTCATCGAATCCGATCCGACTAAAGTGGGAGAGACAGACACCCGCTAGCCACCTTATGCAACTAGTGCATGTCAGTCGGTGGAACCTGTCTCACGTAAGCGTACGTGTAAGGTCGGTCCGAGCCGCTTCATCCCACGGTGCCGCCGAATCAAGATAAGACTAGTAACGGCAAGTAAATTGACAAAATCAACGCCCACAACAACTTGTGTTCTACTCGTGCATAGAAACTACGCACAGACCTAGCTCATGATGCCACTGTTGGGGATCGTAGCAGAAATTAAAATTTTCTACGCATCACCAAGATCAATCTATGGAGTTTACTAGCAACAAGAGGGGAGGAGTGCATCTACATACCCTTGTAGATCGCGAGCGGAAGCGTTCAAGAGAACGGGGTTGATGGAGTCGTACTCGTCGTGATCCAAATCACCGATGATCCAAGCGCCGAACGGACGGCACCTCCGCGTTCAACACACGTACGGAGCGGTGACGTCTCCCACGCCTTGATCCAGCAAGGAGGAGGGAGAGGTTGAGAAAGAAGGCTCCAACAGCAGCACGACGGCGTGGTGGTGGTGGAGTGACAGTTCTCCGGCAGGGCTTCGCCAAGCACACGCGGAGGAGGAGAGGCGTTGGGGAGGGGAGGGGCTGCGCCTTGGATGTGGTGCTGCAGCCCTCCCCTCACCCCTCTATTTATAGGGAGAAGGGGGAAGGGGGCCGGCCCCTCTAGATGGGATCTAGAGGGGGGCGGCGGCCAAGGGGGGAGGTGGCTTGCCCCCCAAGCAAGGGGGCGCCCCCCTTTAGGGTTCCCCCCAAACCCTAGGCGCATGGGCCCTAGGGGGGTTGGCGCCCAGCTCACTAAGGGCTGGTTCCCTTCCACCTACAGCCCATAAGGCCCTCCGGGGCAGGTAGACCCTCCCGGTGGACCCCCGGAACCCCTCCGGTGGTCCCGGTACAATACCGGTATACCCCCGAATATTTCCGGTGACCGTATGGTGACTTCCCATATATAAATCTTTACCTCCGGACCATTCCGGAACTCCTCGTGATGTCCGGGATCTCATCTGGGACTCCGAACAACATTCGGTAATCACATACAAACCTTCCTTATAACCCTAGCGTCATCGAACCTTAAGTGTGTAGACCCTACGGGTTCGGGAATCATGCACACATGACCGAGACACCTCTCTAGCCAATAACCAACAGCGGGATCTGGATACCCATGTTGGCTCCCACATGTTCCACGATGATCTCATCGGATGAACCACGATGTCGAGGATTCAAGCAATCCCGTATAGAATTCCCTTTGTCAATCGGTACGTTACTTGCCCGAGATTCGATCGTCGGTATCCCAATACCTCGTTCAATCTCGTTACCGGCAAGTCACTTTACTCATTCCGTAATACATGATCCCGTGACAAACTACTTAGTCACAATGAGCTCATTATGATGATGCAATACCGAGTGGCCCGGAGATACCTCTCCGTCATACGGAGTGACAAATCCCAGTCTCGATCCGAGCCAACCCAACAGATACTTTCGGAGATACCTGTAGTGCACCTTTATAGCCACCCAGTTACGTTGTGACGTTTGGTACACCCAAAGCATTCCTACGGTATCCGGGAGTTGCACGATCTCATGATCTAAGGAAATGATACTTGACATTAGAAAAGCTTCAGCAAACGAATTACACGATCTAGTGCTATGCTTAGGATTGGGTCTTGTCCATCACATCATTCTCCTAATGATGTGATCCCGTTATCAATGACAACCAATGTCCATGGTCAGGAAACCGTAACCATCTATTGATCAACGAGCTAGTCAACTAGAGGCTCACTAGGGACATGTTATGGTCTATGTGTTCACACATGTATTACGATTTCCGGATAACACAATTATAGCATGAACAATAGACAATTATCATGAACAAGGAAATATAATAATAACCATTTTATTATTGCCTCTAGGGCATATTTCCAACAGTTGCGGCGGTGGAATTAGGTTTTTGGCTCCGTATCTTATCGTTTGGGGGTACGTAGGTATATATAGGAGGAAGGAGTACGTCGGTGGAGCAACAGGGGGCCCACGAGGGTGGAGGGCGCGCCCTGGGGGGTAGGCGCGCCCCTACCTCGTGGCCTCCTCTTTTGTTTCTTGACATAGGGTCCAAGTCTCCTGGATCATAATCTTCCTAAAAATCATGTTCCCGAAGGTTTCATTCCGTTTGGACTCCGTTTGATATTCCTTTTCTGCGAAACTCTGAAATAGGCAAAAAAACAGCAATTCTGGGCTGGGCCTCCGGTTAATATGTTAGTCCCAAAAGTAATATAAAAGTGAATAATAAAGCCCAATAATGTCCAAAACAGTAGATAATATAGCATGAAGCAATCAAAAATTATAGATACGTTGGAGACGTATCAGGCATCCCCAAGCTTAATTCCTGCTCATCCTCGAGTAGGTAAATGATAAAAATAGAATTTTTGATGCGGAGTGCTACTTGGCATAATTTCAATGTAATTCTTCTTAATTGTGGTATGAATATTCAGATCCGAAAGATTCAAGACAAGAGTTTAATATTGACATAAAAATAATAATACTTCAAGCATACTAACAAATCAATTATGTCTTCTAAAAATAACATGGCCAAAGAAAGTTATCCCTACAAAATCATATAGTCTGGCTATGCTCTATCTTCACCACACAAAGTATTTAAATCATGCACAACCCCGATGACAAGCCAAGCAATTGTTTCATACTTTTGACGTTCTCAAACTTTTTCAATCTTCACACAATACATGAGCGTGAGCCATGGACATAGCACTATATGTGGAATAGAATGGTGGTTGTGGAGAAGACAAAAAGGGAGAAGATAGTCTCACATCAACTAGGCGTATCAACGGGCTATGAAGATGCCCTTCAATAGATATCAATGTGAGTGAGTAGGGATTGCCATGCAACGGATGCACTAGAGCTATAAGTATATGAAAGCTCAACAAAAGAAACTAAGTGGGTGTGCATCCAACTCGCTTGCTCACGAAGACCTAGGGCATTTTGATGAAGCCCATCATTGGAATATACAAGCCAAGTTCTATAATGAAAAATTCCCACTAGTATATGAATGTGACAAAATGAGAAACTCTCTATCATGAAGATCATGGTGCTACTTTGAAGCACAAGTGTGGTAAAAGGATAGTAACATTGTCCCTTCTCTCTTTTTCTCTCATTTTTTTTATTTGGGCCTTTTTTTATGGCCTCTTTTTTTTCTTCCGGAGTCTCATCCCGACTTGTGGGGGAGTCATGGTCTCCATCATCCTTTTCCTCACTTGGGACAATGCTCTAAAAATGAAGATGATCACACTTTTATTTTCTTACAACTCAACAATTACAACTCGATACTTAGAACAAAATATGACTCTATATGAATGCCTCCGGCGGTGTCCCGGGATATGCAATGAATCAAGAGTGACATGTATGAAAGAATTATGAACGGTGGCTTTGCCACAAATACGATGTCAACTACATGATCATGCAAAGCAATATGACGATGATGGAGCGTGTCATAATAAATGGAACGGTGGAAAGTTGCATGGCAATATATCTCGGAATGGCTATGGAAATTCCATAATAGGTAGGTATGGTGGCTGTTTTGAGGAAGGTTTATGGTGGGTGTATGATACCGGCGAAAAGTGCGCGGTATTAGAGAGGCTAGCAATGGTGGAAGGAAGAAGAGTGTGTATAATCCATGGACTCAACATTAGTCATAAAGAACTCATATACTTATTGCAAAAATCTACAAGTTATCAAAGCAAAGTATTACGCGCATGCTCCTAGGGGGATAGATTGGTAGGAAAAGACCATCGCTCGTCCCCGACCGCCACTCATAAGGAAGACAATCAATAAATAAATTATGCTCCGACTTCATCACATAACGGTTCACCATACGTGCATGCTACGGGAATCACAAACTTTAACACAAGTATTTCTCAAATTCACAACTACTCAACTAGCATGACTCTAATATCACCATCTTTATATCTCAAAACAATTATCAAGCATCAAACTTTTCTTAGCTTTCAACACACTCATAAGAAAGTTTTTACAAATCTTGAATACCAAGCATATTAGGATTATTTAAGCAAATTACCATGCTATTTAAGACTCTCAAAATAATCGAAGTGAACCATGAGAGATCAATAGTTTCTATAAAACAAATCCACCACCGTGCTCTAAAAGATATAAGTGAAGTACTAGAGCAAAACTATATAACTCAAAAGATATAAGCGAAGAACATAGAGTATTCTAACAAATTCCAAATCATGTATGGCTCTCTCAAAAGGTGTGTACATCAAGGATGATTGTGGTAAACTAAAAATCAAAGACTCAAATCATACAAGACGCTCCAAGCAAAACACATATCATGTGGTGAATAAAAATATAGCTCCAAGTAAAGTTACCGATGGAAGTAGACGAAAGAGGGGATGCCTTCCGGGGCATCCCCAAGCTTTGGCTTTATGGTGTCCTTATATTATCTTGGGGGTGCAATGGGCATCCCCAAGCTTAGGCTCTTGCCACTCCTTGTTCCATAATCCATCAAAATCTATCACCCAAAACTTGAAAATTTCACAACACAAAACTCAACAGAAAATCTCGTGAGCTCCGTTAGCGAAAGAAACCAAAAGACCACTTCAAGGTACTGTAATGAACTCATTCTTTATTTATATTGGTGTTAAACCTACTGTATTCCAACTTCTCTATGGTTTATAAACTATTTTACTAGCCATAGATCCATCAAAATAAGCAAACAACACACGAAAAACAGAATCTGTCAAAAACAGAACAGTCTGTAGTAATCTGTAACTAACGCAAACTTCTGGAACTCCAAAACATCAGCCAAAATAGGACGACCTAGACAATTTGTTTATTGATCAGAAGCAATTGGAATCACTATTTTATCACGTTCTGGTGATTTTTAACAAAAAAAATCGTGAACAGAAAGTTTCTGGAAATTACAGCAAGATCAAATAACTATCATCCAAGAAGATCATATAGATTTAACTTGGCACAAACACTAATTAAAACATAAAAACACATCTAACCAGAGGCTAGATCAAATATTTATTCCTAAACAGAAGCAAAAATCAAAAAACTACAAATAAAATTGGGTTGCCTCCCAACAAGCGCTATCGTTTAACGCCCCTAGCTAGGCATAAAAGCAAGGATAGATCTAGGTATTGCCATCTTTGGTAGGCAATCCATAAGTGGATCTCATGATAGATTCATATGGTAATTTTATTTTCTTCCTAGGAAAGTGTTCCATGCCTTTCTTTAATGGAAATTGGAATCTAATATTCCCTTCTTTCATATCAATAATTGCACCAATCGTTCTAAGGAAAGGTCTACCAAGAATAATAGGACATGAAGGATTGCAATCTATATGAAGGATAATAAAATCTATGGGCACATAGTTCCTATTTGCAACAATAAGAACATCATTAATTCTTCCCATATGTTTCTTAATAGTGGAATCCGCAAGGTGCAAGTTTAGAGAGCAATCATCAAAATCACGGAAATCTAGCAAATCGCACAAAGTTTTGGGAATAGTGGAGACACTAGCACCCAAATCACATAAAGCATAGAACTCATGATCCTTAATTTTAATTTTAATAGTAGGTTCCCACTCATCATAAAGCTTTCTAGGAATAGAAACTTCCAACTCTCATAAGATTGCATCAAGGCATCAACGATATGTTTAGTAAACGCTTTATTTTGACTATAAGCATGAGGAGAATTTAGCACGGATTGCAACAAGGAAATACAATCTATCAAAGTGCAATTTTCATAATTAAATTCCTTGAAATCCAAAATAGTGGTTTTAGCAACATCTAATGTTTTGATTTCTTCAATCCCACTCTTATCAATTTTAGCATCAAGATCTAAAAACTCAGAATTTTTGGAACGCCTTCTAGGTAAAGGTGGATCATATTCAGTCTCATCATTATCAAGATTCATATTGAAAAACAAGGATTTAATAGGAGACACATCAATAACTTTTAGATCTTCATCTTTATTTTCATAGAAATTCGAAGAACACGCTTTCATAAAGCAATCTTTCTTAGCACGCATCCTAGCGGTTCTTTCTTTGCACTCATCAATGGAAATTATCATGGCTTTGAGAGAATCATTGATATCATGCTTAGGAGGAATAGATCTAAGTTTTAAAGAATCAACATCAAGAGAAATTCTATCAACGCTCCTAGCCAATTCATCAACTTTAAGCAATTTCTCTTCAAGCAAAGCATTAAAATTCTTTTGCGAATTCATAAACTCTTTAACACTAGTCTCAAATTCAGAGGGCATCTTATTAAAATTTCCATAAGAGTTGTTGTAGGAATTACCATAATTATTAGAGGAATTATTAGGATAAGGCCTAGGATTAAAGTTTCCTCTATACGCGTTGTTACCAAAATTATTCCTACCAACAAAATTCACATCCATAGATTCATTATTATTCTCAATCAAAGTGGACAAAGGCATATCATTAGGATCGGAAGAAACACTCTTACTAGCAAATAATTTCATAAGTTCATCCATCTTTCCACTCAAAACATTAATTTCTTCTATCGCATGCACTTTTTTATTAGTAGATCTTTCAGTGTGCCATTGAGAATAATTAACCATAATATTATCTAGGAGTTTAGTAGCTTCTCCTAAAGTGATTTCCATAAAAGTGCCACCCGCGGCCGAATCTAAAAGATTTGTAGAAGCAAAATTCAATCCGGCATAAAAAAATTGTATAATCATCCACAAATTCAAACCATGAGTAGGGCAATTACGTATCATTAATTTCATCCTATCCCAAGCTTGTGCAACATGTTCATGATCAAGTTGCTTAAAATTCATAATACCGTTTCTAAGAGAGATGATCTTAGCGGGAGGAAAATACTTAGAGATAAAAGCATCTTTGCACTTGTTCCAAGAATCAATACTATTTTTAGGCAAAGACGAAAACCAAGCTTTAGCACGATCTCTAAGCGAAAAAGGAAATAGCTTCAGTTTAACAATATCATTATCAACATCTTTCTTCTTTTGCATATCACACAAATCAACGAAGCTATTTAGATGAGTAGCGGCATCTTCACTAGGAAGGCCGGAGAATTGATCTTTCATGACAAGATTCAACAAAGCAGCATTGATTTCACAAGATTCAGTATTGGTAAGAGGAGCAATCGGAGTGCTAAGGAAATCATTATTGTTGGTATTGGTAAAGTCACATAATTTGGTATTATCTTGAGCCATCATGACAACAAGCAATCCAACACACGAGCAAACAAGAGACGGGCAAAAAGAGGCAAGCGAAAAAGAGAGGGTGAATAAAACGGCAAGGGTGAAGTGGGGGAGAGGAAAACGAGAGGCAAATGGCAAATAATGTAATGCGGGAGATAAGGGATTGTGATGGGTACTTGGTATGTTGACTTTTGCGTAGACCTCCCCGGCAACGGCGCCAGAAATCCTTCTTGCTACCTCTTGAGCACTGCGTTGGTTATCCCTTGAAGAGGAAAGGGTGATGCAGCAAAGTAGCGTAAGTATTTTCCTCAGTTTTTGAGAACCAAGGTATCAATCCAGTAGGAGGCTACGCGCGAGTCCCTCGCACCTACACAAAACAAATAAATCCTCGCAGCCAACGCGATAAGGGGTTGTCAATCCCTTCACGGTCACTTACGAGAGTGAGATCTGATAGATATGATAGGATAATATTTTTGGTATTTTTGTGATAAAGATGCAAAGTAAAATAAAAGCAAAGTAAAAAGCAAAGGAAATAACTAAGTGTTGGAAGATTAATATGATGAAGATAGACCCGGGGGCCATAGGTTTCACTAGTGGCTTCTCTCGAGAGCATAAGTATTTTACGGTGGGTGAACGAATTACTGTTGAGCAATTGACAGAATTGAGCATAGTTATGAGAATATCTAGGTATGATCATGTATATAGGCATCACGTCCGAGACAAGTAGACCGACTCCTGCCTGCATCTACTACTATTACTCCACTCATCGACCGCTATCCAGCATGCATCTAGAGTATTAAGTTCATGGAAACAGAGTACCGCCTTAAGCAAGATGACATGATGTAGAGGGATAAATTCATGCAATATGATAAAAAAACCCATCTTGTTATCCTCGATGGCAACAATACAATACGTGCCTTCCTGCCCCTACTGTCACTGGGAAAGTGTAAGGGCATATTTATCCCTAAGATGTTTTGGTGATTGATGACAATGCTTTTGCGGACTAATCGTGTGCGTTGACTGTTTTTCAGAGATTCATTCTTTTGGGCACGAGACGATATCCTCCCCTCCGAGCTTAAAGCGAAGACGGTGTAGTCCTTTCGGATTAGTTTGGTGGACTAGTTTCATAGGGATCACCGTACTATCAAGAGGGGGTCCGTTTTGGAAAGGCTAGGGCGGAATCATCACGTACACTTCCTTTGCCCCTCCCTCCGAGCCTTTCCGTTTCGATGATGGGCTTGGTTCTCCTTTCTTTGTGCCCTCTCTGGTCCCAGCGGTAGTACCGCGGGCCAGAGCGGTAGTACCGCTTGGGTGGTACAAGCGGTAGTACCGCTCTGGAGCGGTAGTACCGCCCAGAGCAGTAGTACCGCTAGTAGCTCCGTGTGTGTACTATCTCTGGTCCCAGCGGTAGTACCGCGGGACGCAGCGGTAGTACCGCTTGGGTGCCACAAGCGGTAGTACCGCTCTGGGCGCGGTAGTACCGCTCCAGAGCAGTAGTACCGCTGGTGGCCCCAAGCCGTAGTACCGCTCTGGTCTCGTGCTAGTACCGCCTCGATTCGAGGGCTCCTTTTTCGTGTCGGGTTTTACGGTACTAGCCGCGGCTGTGGGGGGCCGTAGTACCGCTCCTGTGCGGTAGTACCGCCCTCCCTCCGCGGTAGTACCGCTGTGGACCAAGCGGTAGTACCGCGCTTTTGGGCGGTAGTACCGCTTATTGTTGCAGCGGTACTACCGCTCTCTTCGGGGCAGAAGGGGGGTAACGGTTGGTTTGTTCCCCCCACTATATAAAGGGGTCTTCTTCCCCAAAGTTGACTCACCTCTTCCCCCAAAAGCTCCATTGTTGCTCCAAGCTCCATTTTCGCCCGATCTCTCTCCCTAGCCAATCAAACTTGTTGATTTGCTCGGGATTGGTTGAGAAGGCCACGATCTACACTTCCACAAAGAGAAATTTTATTCCCCCCACTTATCCCTAGCGGATCTTGTTACTCTTGGGTGTTTGAGCACCCTAGACGGTTGAGGTCACCGCGAAGCCATAGTCCATTGTGGTGAAGCTTTGTGGTGTCGTTGGGAGCCTCCAATTAAGTTGTGGAGATTGCCCCAACCTTGTTTGTAAAGGTTCGGTCGCCGCCTTCAAGGGCACCAATAGTGGAATCACGGCATCTCGCATTGTGTGAGGGCGTGAGGAGAATACGGTGGCCCTTGTGGCTTCTTGGGGAGCATTGTGCCTCCACACCGCTCCAACGGAGACGTACTTCCCCTCAAAAGGAAGGAACTTCGGTAACACATCCTCGTCTCCACCGGCTCCACTCTTGGTTATCTCGTTCCTTTACTTTCGCTAGTTTACTTGTGTTATATCTCTTACTTGCTTGCGTGCTTGTTGTCGTTGCATCATATAGGTTGCTCACTTAGTTGCATATCTAGACAACCTATTTTGATGCAAAGTTTAATTTGGTAAAGAAAAGCTAAAAATTGTTAGTTGCCTATTCACCCCCCCTCTAGTCAACTATATCGATCCTTTCAATTGGTATCAGAGCCTCGTCTCTTTATTAAGGACTTTACCGTCCAAAGAGTATGGTTGACGTCGTAGACGGTGCGGAGGAGCACTCCGGTGAGAATCCTGTCTCGTCTACGGGAGATGGGGGAACCGCGGTCTCTCGTGAGGAATTCAATGTGGCGTTGGACACATTGAAAACCTCCATGACGACCAAGGTCGAAAGCATGTTGAATAAATTCTTAGAAGGGCTTAAACTTACCACCGCACCGTTGAAAGTGGGTGATCCCGCTAACAAGGTGACGGATGCTACCTCCGACAAGGGGGAAGCTTCGAGCGAGAAGGCTCCTTGTTCTAGTGATAAAAATGGGACCGGCATCTTTGCCCATGTGGAACCTCCACCCGTCTATGGTGGACCGCTTCCTTCCACTCATTTGAATCATGCCGGCCCGGCCCCTAAGATTGAGAAGAATGTAGATTTTGATTCTTGGGTCTATCGTTTTAAGCGTCATTTAAATCATGTGAACACTAACCTTTGGAGAATCATTGAAGAAGGCTTTTATCCGCATGACCGAAGCAACTTCACTCCTAGAGAAGTTGTGGATCATCAATTCAATGAGAATGCTCTCTTCATCATCCAAGAAGCAATCCCGCCCGAAGATCTTCCTCATCTCCGGCCTTACACCGTGGCCAAAGATGCTTGGCTCCAAGTTGTTTCCCTCTATCGGGGAAGCGCAAGCATTCAACGCTCCAACTATGAAGTGGTGCAAGATGAAGCCGACGAGTTTGCAATGAAAGAAGATGAAGAACCTCGTGAGCTTTTTCGGAGAGTAACCAAACTCGCGGTCTCTCTCCGAGATCATGGAAGTAAGGACACGGATGACAATTGGATCAAGCGCAAATTCCTCAAGGCAATGATGCCCTACCACAAAGCCATGTCCTCCGTAATTCGTCAAAGGCCGGACTTCCACACCTTGTCATCAAGTGAAGTGTTGGATGAGTTTGTTGCTATGAGCATCTTGGACAAGACCGCCGACAATGCGGTTCTTCGCTCTCAAAGAGTAAAGAAGCCCAACCTTGCTCTAAAGGCCAAGGCTAGTATGGAGGAAGAGGATGAAGAGGAAGAAGAGGAGGGCAACCTCGAAGATACGAAGTATGCCTATCATGAACACATGGCTCTTGCTTCAAGGCAATTTTGGAGCAAGAAGAACACGAGGCCAAACTTCAACAAAAGCAACTCAAGTGGCGCAAAGGGCAAGCAACGGATGAGGACTTGCTTCAATTGTGGCAATGTGAGCCACTTTGTTGCGGAGTGCCCTTACGAGAAGAGGGAAGACAATGGTGGCAAGCTCATTAGAAAAGACAAGGCCAAGTCGTTCCCCAACAAGAGCAACTTCACCAAGAAGACTCCTCCCAAGGCGTTGGTGGTTCAAGAAGAGTACAATGAGGATGATGACGATGATGAAGATAGTGAGTCGGTTGCCATGGCCTCCGTTGCCATTGCGAAGACTCCACGGGTGTCTCTCTTCGACTCACCCAATGAGAACATCACCGCCAAGTGCCTCATGGCTAAAGCCACCAATAAGGTAACCTCCAACATCAAAACTACCATCATTAATCATCCTTCTTCGACGGATAGCATTGATGAACATGAGGGAACAAATGTGGAGGAAAATGAGTTTGAGATCTTTATGGGTAAACTCAAGGGTAAATCCAAGAAGCACTTCGTTGCTCTCTTGGAACAACTTGGTGAAGCCAATGACATGATCGAGGCTCACGAAGATACCATCTCTAAGATGGAGGGGCATAGTCGTGACTATGCCGATGAGATTTCGGATCTTTCCAATGCTCTTGACGAAGAGCGTGGTCTTCGTTTGGCTCTTGAGGAGTCATACAACGATGATCATGCTAAGTTAAAGAAAGATCTTGATCATGCTCTTGTTGTGTCTCGTGTGCTAAACTCCGAGAAGGCAAAACTTGGGGTTGATCTTGCTAGACTCAAAGAGGAGTTTGGCATTCTCGACAAGGCTCACAAAGTCTTGAAGGGTGTTCATGCTAGCCTCAAGGAGTCTCATGATCAACTCCAAGTGAAGCTAACAAAGGAGAAAGCCACCTTTCCTCATATGGTGTTAATTGATAATGCAAATGCTACTAACCCGTGTTGTGAGCATGTGCATCTTGTTGAGGAGAATGCTAAGTTGAAGGAGCAACTTGAGAAAGGCCTTATGTCATGCATACAAGGTGAGAAGAACCTCAACGACCTCTTGAGCAATCAAAAGGAAGTTGTGGCCAAGGAGGGGATTGGGTTCGCACCCAATCCCAAGAACAAGAAGAAGAATGACAAGACCAAGCGACCTCCTCCTCTCAAGCAAACTTTTGTGAAGGAGGGAGAGGGTGCTTCCAAGGAGAAGAAGAACAATGCGAAGGGTGGCGGTGTCAAGAAGAGCAATGCCACTCCTTCCAACAAAGCCGGCGACTTTAATCCTTCTTATGTGTTATGCCGTGCTAGTGATGGGCATGTTTATGCCAAATTCGTTGGTTCTCCTCATGAGTACATTGAATGGTCTATTTGGGTTCCTAAGACCCTTGTTGCTAACATCAAAGGACCCATTACAAAATGGGTACCTAAAACCAAGCATTGATCTCTTGTAGGTGTTTGCTTCCGGTGGGGGATCATGGTTGCTCGATAGTGGAGCTACAAATCATATGACCGGAAGCAAGGACTTGGTGGTGGACGTGCACAAGAATTCCATCTATGCCCACCAATGTCGAGTGGGGTGATGCCTCGTCTTCTAAGGTATTGGGACTCGGCAAAGTTGTCATTTCTCATGATCTCACGATCGAGAAGGTCATGCTAGTTGAGTCCCTTGCATACAATTTACTTTCCGTTCGTCAACTTGCTATCATGGGCTTTGCCACCTTCTTTGATATTGATACCGTGGCCCTCTTGTGGAGCAAGACTCTTAAAGTAGCCTTTGTTGGGCATGTCGAGAACGGTCTCTATGTGATTAACTTTTCGGAGCAACCCACTAAGACCGCGACATGCCTAATGGCTAAAGTTGACGTGGGGTGGCTTTGGCATCGCCGTTTAGCCCATGTCAATATGAGATCTTTGCAAAGTCTTCTCAAGGGGGACCATGTCCGTGGACTAACGAACGTTAGTTTTGCCAAAGATCGTGCTTGCAGTGCTTGTATCGAAGGAAAGCTTCATGAGAAGGCTCACCCTCCCACGACTCTTATTTACTCGAAGAGGCCGTTGGAGCTCCTTCATTTGGATCTCTTTGGGCCTCCATCCTTTGATAGTCTTGGGGGTAGAAAGTACTGCTTGGTAATTGTGGATGATTATTCTAGATACACGTGGGTGTATTTCTTCAAGAGGAAGAGTGAGACCCAACAAACAGTCATTGACTTTGCAAATGAAGCCCAACGTCAACACAATGCAAAGATCTTGACAATAAGAAGTGACAACGGCACCGAGTTCAAGAACTACACCTTGGATGAGTTTCTCAGTGATGAGGGGATCAAGCATCAATATTCCGCACCTTACACCCCTCAACAAAATGGTGTTGCGGAGAGGAAGAATCGGACGTTGATGGATGCGGCAAGGACCATGATGGCGGAGTTCAAGTCTCCATACAACTTTTGGGCCGAAGCCATCAACACCGCGTGTCATGCTTCAAATCGGCTCTATCTTCGCAAAGGCTTGAACAAGACTCCATATGAGATCCTCACCGGTAACAAGCCCAACCTCAAGTACTTTCGGGTGTTCGGGTGTAAGTGTTTCATTCTCAAGAAAGGTGTTCGTTTGTCTAAATTTGAGACTAGAGCTCATGAGGGCATATTTGTTGGTTATGCTACAAACTCCCATGCTTACCGTGTTCTCAATAAGTCCACGGGACTTATTGAGGAGACGTGTAACGTGGAGTTTGATGAAAATAACGGCTCCCAAGTGGAGCAAAGTGGTACTTGTGATGTAGGTGATGAAATTCCTCCCCAAGCCATAAGAAGAATGGGTATTGGATATATCCTACCCATTGAGGAACCCCTTGTGGCCGAAGGAGAAGGACAATGCTCCACTCAAGTGGAGCCATCACCAACCCAAGACCCACACGCTTCCGAAGAACAAAGTGAAGGCCCTCAACCTCATGAACAAGATCAAGGGCAAGATCAACCTCAAGATGGTGGTGATCCACCAAATGATGCCCAAGGTCAAGTTCTTCCCCTCGAGCTAGTTCAAGATCAAGAACAAGCTCAAGACGACGCTCAAGATGATCAAGTAACCCCTCCTCACTTCACTTCCGAGGAGGAATTGGAGCGTCGTGCCGCTAAGATCGCTTCCAAGCTCACCACCAAAGGTCATCTCATGGAGAATGTGGTTGGAAGCCTAAGAAAGGGGGTAAGCACTCGTAGACAATTAGCAAACTATTGTGAACATCATGCGTTTGTTTCTTGTGTCGAACCCCAAAAGGTTTATGAAGCGCTTGAGGACCCGGATTGGCTCAACGCCATGCATGAAGAACTCAACAACTTCGAACATAACCAAGTGTGGAAGTTAGTGCCAAGGCCAACCGGGAATCATAATGTCATTGGAACCAAGTGGATATTCAAGAACAAGCAAGACGCTCATGGAATCATTGTTCGCAACAAGGCTCGTTTGGTGGCACAAGGCTACTCCCAAGTCGAGGGTATCGACTACGGTGAAACCTTTGCCCCCGTTGCTCGCCTTGAATCTATTCGTTTGTTGATTGCTTATGCTTCTCATCATAATTTCACTTTGCAACAAATGGATGTGAAGAGTGCTTTTCTTAATGGTCCCATAAATGAGTTGGTATATGTCAAACAACCCCCCGGGTTCGAAGATCCCTATTTCCCCGATCATGTGTATCAACTCCACAAGGCACTCTATGGCCTTAAACAAGCCCCACGTGCGTGGTATGAGCATCTTACGGAGTTGTTACAAGATCGTGGATTCGAAATCGGGAAAATCGACCCCACTCTTTTTACTAAGAAGGTCAAAGGGGAGTTGTTTGTGTGCCAACTATATGTTGATGATATTATTTTTGGTTCCCCTAACAAAGCTTTCAATGAAGAATTTGCCGCTCTCATGACCTCAAAGTTCAAGATGTCTATGATGGGAGAGTTGAAGTTCTTTCTCGGATTCGAAATCAAACAAAGAAGAGAAGGAACCTTCATCAACCAAGCCAAATACACTCAAGACATGCTAAAGAGATTCAAGCTAAGTGATGTCAAGCCGGCTTCCACTCCAATGCCCAC
The DNA here is from genome assembly GCF_018294505.1 of Triticum aestivum. Lineage (NCBI taxonomy): Eukaryota > Viridiplantae > Streptophyta > Magnoliopsida > Poales > Poaceae > Triticum > Triticum aestivum. The sequence continues at coordinate 450,020,325 of NC_057796.1, forward strand.
CAAGTGCCAACTTGACATTGATCCCAATGGTAAAGCGGTGGATCAAAAGGTATATCGCTCTATGATTGGATCCTTGCTTTACCTTTGTGCATCTAGACCGGATATCATGTTGAGTGTGGGAATATGTGCACGGTTTCAAGCCGCACCTAAGGAAAGCCACTTTGTGGCGGTCAAGCGAATCTTTCGATATTTGGCTCATACCCCAAACTTTGGCCTATGGTACCCAAGAGGAGCAAACTTCAAGCTTGTAGGTTATTCGGACTCCGATTGGGCGGGAGACAAAGTGGATAGGAAGTCCACTCCGGAGGGTGCCAATTTCTTGGTTGCTCTTTGGTAAGTTGGTCTTCTAAAAAGCAAAGTTGTGTGTCTCTCTCGTCCACCGAAGCGGAGTATGTGGCGGCCGGAAGTTGTTGTGCACAACTCTTATGGATGAGGCAAACTTTAAAGGATTACGGTGTCATTTGTGACAAAGTGCCTCTTTGGTGTGACAATGAAAGTGCTATCAAGATTTCTCTCAACCCGGTGCAACACTTCAAGACAAAGCATATTGAGATTCGGTATCACTTCATCCGGGATCATATTAGGCGAGGGGAGATCGAGCTCAACTATGTCAACACTCATGATAACCTTGCAGATATTTTCACGAAGCCATTGGATGAAGCAAGATTTCGCGAGTTAAGGCATGAGCTAAATATCATTGATTCGAGCAATGTGGTTTGAACCTTTGCACACCCCTCACATTCATTGTGCTTTCTTGTCTAGGTGTAGGCATGGACGTAGGGGGAGTGTTGTTCTCTCAATGAACTTTCCCTCCCCCCACAATGCATAAACTGATCTCACTCTTTCACATTAGCCATTTTTGATGGTACTTGTGCTTCAAAGACGAGCTTTGGTCATGGGCCCAAGGATAATTCTTCGCGGTGCCATACCAAGTGACTCAAACATAGGTGGCCTCGGCCACCGCCCTCTCGTATAGAGGCGTGTGATTCTTGTTCTCTTGCTAGTGCTCTTGTTGGTCTTCTTGCCGTTGTTTCCCGTCTTTCGTTTTGCACCATATGTGTTGAGTCTGGTTTGAGTTGCGCTGGGCGGTACTACCGTTGTGCAGGAGCGGTACTACCGCTGGAGCGGTACTACCGCTCCACAGAGCGGTACTACCGCTTATACGGCTAAGCGGTACTACCGCCCCTCACCACGGTACTACCGCTGAGGGGCGGGGCCAGGGGGTTAAGTCGTGGGCAGGGGTGGTTTCCTCCACCCCATACCCATTTGCTTCGTCCCCTGGTTCCTCTTCCTCTCTCCAGCGCCATCTCGCCGCGGGAAGGCTCCGGCGGCCCTCCGTCTCCGGACCGTTCCTCTCCATTTCCTTCGGTGGAGTCGATCCCCACCTCGTCCTCTTGCCATGGATGCCGGTATTGCCCCCGTTCCTCTTCTCTTCTTGTCTAGTTTTCAGATCTCGCGTTTTAGGGGCAATAGTAGTTGCATCTCTAGATTTTTGGCCAAATCTAGGCTTGAGTAGGTTGGAGAAGGCAACTAGACTCTTTGGATTGATGTTTGGTAGGTTTATTTTTGAATTTGGCATCCCCGGTAGTGCCGGATCTGACCACGGCAGTAGGGATCCGCCGTGCCCCATCCCGGGCGGTACTACCGCTCATATGGCACGGTACTACCGCTGGAGCGGTACTACCGCTCCACGGAGCGGTACTACCGCTTATGTGGATAAGCGGTACTACCGCTGAGCAGGCACGGTACTACCGCTGGATGCCCAGTTCCATTGTTTCCTACCACATGTTGATCCATCTTTGTTGTGTTTATTTGGTTTTGATCGTTCTTCTGGTTGTTTCTTGTGTCCGTGTGTTTGGTTCCAGGTGATGAACACCCTGAGCAGCAAGTCCGCCGTGTCAACCCCGGGCGTTCAACGTCGAAGCGGTACCGCTCATCTGAGACTGCAGGTGGTTCTTCCAGTGCTCCACAGCCGGCAGGGGGTGCTTCCTCAAGTGCTAATCCTCCTCGCAAGAAGAAGATTGCGAGCCGACCGAAGCCAAGTGGCAAGAAAGTGACTGAGATGTCTAGCAAGGAATTCTGGGACAGGCGTCGGCGCAACCCTTATGAGGAAGAACAAGAACCCAATCTTGTCAACCGCCCGTTCTGGAACCGGTTTCAGTATGCCACATACTTTGATGTGATCAAGGCTAAGAAGAATCTCTTTGTCAATGTTCATTCCATCAACACGTATGCTATGGAGAAGGACCTTGAGTACTTTGGTGATGCCCTACAGATGTGCTCTCAGTTGAACATTCTCAGGATCATGCAGTTCAACAAGGACTTTGATGCAGATTTGCTGGCACAGTTCTTTGCCACTGTTCACCTAGGGACTGACGCAGACAGGACTCTGACTTGGATGACAAATGGAAAGGTGCTAGCTGTCAAGTGGCAGGCCTTCATGGGGCTGCTTGAGGTGGAAGATCAAGGGCTCGAGACTCCAGTTGGTTTTCGTCCTCACCAAAATGTCACCTCCACTCACAAGCAAGCCCTCTGGCCCTACTGTACTCGGAAGGTCCACCCTGAGACCAGGAAGGAAACCTATGAGTTGTCTACCTATCTGGACATCCTTCACCGCATCTTCCGCGAGACTCTCTTCCCTCGTATTGGGAATCTGGACATGGTACACTCTTACCTTGTGGACATGCTTCTCTTCTGCCAGCGTGAGAAGGACGCAAACACGGGCGAGTCTCTGGACATCTCTCATGTCATGTGGTCTGAGCTTCTGGCGGCTGTTTCTGAGCGCAAGTGCCCAATTTATGGCCCGTTCATCATGTTGCTTATTGAGAGGGCCTGGAGATAGACCTATCCTGAGGAGCAGCTGGAAACTGGAGAGTTGGTCTCTCATGAGATCAAGCGTCTGAGGAAGAAGGATAATTGGGGTAGATCTGGAGCTCCATCTTCTGCTGCTGCCATGGAGACCGAGGACGAGGCTGATGCCGGGGATGATGATGAGGAGTATGTGCCTCCTGGGACAGAGCCTTCTGCAGCAGAGCCCTCTTGGGCAAAGAAGCTGAAACGCAAGATGAAGAAGCTGTTCTGCATGGAGTCTCATGGTCAGTACATGACTCATGTGGCTGAGAAGAAGGCAAGAGGACGACACAAGGAGCTGATGCGTCAGATGGGTGCGACAGTCACCAGCGGCTCAGAGGGTCAGATTACTGAGGAGGAGGAGTGGATCCAGCAGCACTGTCCATGGACCGACTCAGATGCCGAGCAGTTTCCGGGCGAGGACGGCAGTGCAGATGATCACGCAGAGTCCTGATGTTCGAGATCCTCAGCATGCTCTCACCTGGAGCCGTAGGTTAGCTCTTTGCCCCTTTTGGTGTCTCGATGCCAAAGGGGGAGAGAGTTTAGGGATTTGCGTCGTTGTGTTGCGAGTGTGTCTTTGCCTTTGTGCTTTCGTTATGTGCTACTTTGTGCTTTGCTTGGAACTTGCGCTTTGCTTGGTTTTGTGTTCAGTAAGACTTTAGTTCGCGTCATATGGTGTGAGACATATGCTACCCTATCATTATAATATCTTTATCTTTGTCTCTAGTCATTTGATATCTCTTGAGTTATATGCTTCATTATGTTATATATCCTGCTATCTTGTTTCTCGCTTAGGTTGTTGGTCTCTAAAATACAGGGGGAGTGTTGATCCTAGTATGTGTGTCGTGCAGCTCAAAGCACCTATCTTGATGGCACACATCTAGGGGGAGCCCGTCTATATTTTAGAGACTTGGGGTTTGCTTATGTCCTTTGTTTTTCCCAGTTGTGCAAATCCCGTATTGTCATCAATCCACCAAAAAGGGGGAGATTGTAAGGGCATATTTATCCCTAAGATGTTTTGGTAATTGATGACAATGCTTTTGCGGACTAATCGTGTGCGTTGAGTGTTTTTCAGAGATTCATTATTTTGGGCACGAGACGATTTCCTCCCCTCGGAGCTTAAAGCGAAGACGGTGTAGTCCTTTCGGATTAGTTTGGTGGACTAGTTTCATAGGGATCACCGTACTATCAAGAGGGGGTCCGTTTTGGAAAGGCTAGGGCGGAATCATCACGTACACTTCCTTTGCCCCTCCCTCCGAGCCTTTCCGTTTCGATGATGGGCTTGGTTCTCCTTTCTTTGTGCCCTCTCTGGTCCCAGCGGTAGTACCGCGGGCCAGAGCGGTAGTACCGCTTGGGTGGTACAAGCGGTAGTACCGCTCTGGAGCGGTAGTACCGCCCAGAGCAGTAGTACCGCTAGTAGCCCCGTGTGTGTACTATCTCTGGTCCCAGCGGTAGTACCGCGGGACGGAGCGGTAGTACCGCTTGGGTGCCACAAGCGGTAGTACCGCTCTGGGCGCGGTAGTACCGCTCCAGAGCAGTAGTACCGCTGGTGGCCCCAAGCCGTAGTACCGCTCTGGTCTCGTGCTAGTACCGCCTCGATTCGAGGGCTCCTTTTTCGTGTCGGGTTTTACGGTACTGGCCGCGGCTGTGGGGGGCCGTAGTACCGCTCCTGTGCGGTAGTACCGCCCTCCCTCCGCGGTAGTACCGCTGTGGACCAAGCGGTAGTACCGCGCTTTGGGCGGTAGTACCGCTTATTGTTGCAAGCGGTAGTACCGCTGGCACAGCGGTACTACCGCTCTCTTCGGGGCAGAAGGGGGGTAACGGTTGGTTTGTTCCCCCCACTATATAAAGGGGTCTTCTTCCCCAAAGTTGACTCACCTCTTCCCCCAAAAGCTCCATTGTTGCTCCAAGCTCCATTTTCGCCCGATCTCTCTCCCTAGCCAATCAAACTTGTTGATTTGCTCGGGATTGGTTGAGAAGGCCACGATCTACACTTCCACCAAGAGAAATTTGATTCCCCCCACTTATCCCTAGCGGATCTTGTTACTCTTGGGTGTTTGAGCACCCTAGACGGTTGAGGTCACCGCGGAGCCATAGTCCATTGTGGTGAAGCTTTGTGGTGTCGTTGGGAGCCTCCAATTAAGTTGTGGAGATTGCCCCAACCTTGTTTGTAAAGGTTCGGTCGCCGCCTTCAAGGGCACCAATAGTGGAATCACGGCATCTCGCATTGTGTGAGGGCGTGAGGAGAATACGGTGGCCCTTGTGGCTTCTTGGGGAGCATTGTGCCTCCACACCGCTCCAACGGAGACGTACTTCCCTTCAAAAGGAAGGAACTTCGGTAACACATCCTCGTCTCCACCGGCTCCACTCTTGGTTATCTCGTTCCTTTACTTTCGCTAGTTTACTTGTGTTATATCTCTTACTTTCTTGCGTGCTTGTTGTCGTTGCATCATATAGGTTGCTCACTTAGTTGCATATCTAGACAACCTATTTTGATGCAAAGTTTAATTTGGTAAAGAAAAGCTAAAAATTGTTAGTTGCCTATTCACCCCCCCCCCTCTAGTCAACTATATCGATCCTTTCAGAAAGGACACCGCAAGATTGAACCCAAAGCTGTGCACTTCTCCCATTGCAAGAAAGATCAATCTAGTAGGCCAAACCAAACTGATAATTCAAAGAGACTTGCAAAGATAACCAATCATACATAAAAGAATTCAAAGAAGATTCAAATATTGTTCATAGATAATCTTGATCATAAACCCACAATTCATCGGTCTCAACAAGCACACCGCAAAAAGAAGATTACATCGAATAGATCTCCACGAGAGAGGAAGAGAACATTGTATTGAGATCCAAAACGAGAGAAGAAGCCATCTAGCTACTAACTATGGACCCGAAGGCCTGAGGTAAACTACTCACACTTCATCGGAGAGACTATGGTGTTGATGTAGAAGCCCTCCGTGATGGATGCCCCCTCCGGCGGAGCTCCAGAACAGACCCCAAGATGGGATCTCGTGGGTACAGAAGGTTGCGGCGGTGGAATTAGGTTTTTGGCTCCGTATCTGATCGTTTGGGGGTACGTAGGTATATATAAGAGGAAGGAGTACGTCGGTGGAGCAACAGGGGGCCCACGAGGGTGGAGGGCGTGCCCTGGGGGGTAGGCGTGCCCCCTACCTCGTGGCCTCCTCTTTTGTTTCTTGACGTAGGGTCCAAGTCTCCTGGATCATAATCTTCCTAAAAATCACGTTCCCGAAGGTTTCATTCCGTTTGGACTCCATTTGATATTCCTTTTCTGCGAAACTCTGAAATAGGCAAAAAACAGCAATTCTGGGCTGGGCCTCCGGTTAATAGGTTAGTCCCAAAAGTAATATGAAAGTGAATAATAAAGCCCAATAATGTCCAAAACAGTAGATAATATAGCATGGAGCAATCAAAAATTATAGATACGTTGGAGACGTATCAGGCCCCCACCCACCGGGGAGGAGGTCGGAGCCAGGGACGATAGCGGCATCACGCCATGGCAAGGAGGGCGAGCCCCGCGACGCACCACGCCAGCCAGGGAGGGAAAGCAGCCCCGCCGCCGCTGACGCCACGCGGGCTTTGCCCTGCGGCAGCTAGAGGAGGAGGGGCGGGAGGAGAGGCCTTTGGCCGGCGGCGGAGAGGGGCTCTCCCGGGTCGCCCGCGGGGGGAGCGACACGGGAGACGGGGGGAGGTGCTTCCCATTCCACTGATTCACCGTTGGCACTTGGCAGCTGCGTGTAATTCCAGCAAGTTTATTTTACTGCATACAGGCATGTAGGACAGGATGCACCGATGAAAGCCTGAAACTTGTAATTTTGAATGTCCTGATGCAATGCTTTAGTTGCACTATAATCCGAATAGGCATTGTGTACTAGCCCTTTGAAAAAAATATGAGATAGTGGAGCCTTCCCCTACTTGCAGGAATTTTTCATGAGAACTAGTAATGGATGGACCGACTTTTTGCTTATCAATGCATTTACTTAAGTATAAACTATGTGAATCAAGTTGACATATGTTCTGGTCGTGGCCGTCATTTTCTGGCAGTACGAGCACAACAAAGGAGTCAGCAAATCTTTTAGCCGGACTACCGGCTGGAAGAGTTCTCCAGTTTCATACATGCTTATTGGCTAATGTGGTGTTCAAATGCATCTGTTGATTGCACTGGTATTCCTATAAATGTCATTTCCATTCATTTTTTAAGACGCTCTCGATAGGCCTCCGCGTCGCCCCCCAGGGCGACTCAGGTGGCGGCGGCCATCTCCTTCCCCTCGCCTCCTCACCACCTTCCCCCACCCTCGCCGCCAGCCGGGACCGGCGGGGTCCTGTTCTTCATGACTCGGGAGGGCCGGTGCGGGGCTGTCTTGCCAGGTGGCGGCGTCGGGCGGGCACGGGGACCGGCTATTGGGACGACGCGGTGGGGGTGGCCCATTGTATGCTGGCTGCATGCCCGCGGTGACGGCGGGTCAGATCTGATCTGACCTCGAAACTGCGGCGGCGGTATGGTGGGTCTGGTCTCTAGTCAGATCTGATCCGGCCGGTGCGGCCTGTTCCATGCGCGGCAGCGGTGATCGGTGTTGGTCACATGCACACGATGCTGGATGCAGGGGTCCTCGAGCAGATTCGGGTGAAAACCCTACTCTTGGCACGTTGCCAAGGTCGGCGATGGCGGCGTTTCTCTGCGTCATCCCCTTCTCGAAGGCATCGTAGTGGAGAAGCTCTAGACCCCTATCCGCTACCTCCGGGGGAAACCCTATATTAGTCGATCAGATGACAGTGTTGCTCAGGTGTCGTACCCCTCTTAAGGGCATCATTCTTGGAGGTGTGCATAGGCTCGAGGGACCAGTGGACGGCATCTGCGATGGAGCGGCGTTCCCTGTGACGCATCTGCATCGTGGAGTCTCGGCGGCGAGGCACAGCAAAGTCTTGGCAGCGGATGCGTGATGATGAACGCGCATAGGGAGGAGGCGCTGTCTGGCGCCGTGGTGGCGTCGACAGTAGCCCGAGCAAGGTCGATGCGCCGGTACCTATTCTGAAGATGGATTGATGGAAGATGGCAGCGACGACCTATGAGAGTGTATCGGACCAGTTTGTGCCCCAGACCCGGTATGTGGCTTGATCGAGGCCTCTGGCTTTATATGTTAGGCTAGGTGAGAGGTCTGGGTATTTGGCTCACACTTTCGGCACCCCTTCATCAGTGGATAGGAGTAGCGATAGATATTGCCGAGGCTTCAGACATATTGATGTATTAGTTTGTAAGGTCTTTATGAATAATTAATGAAGTGGCTGCATGCATCTTCCAGATGTAGCTGTAGAGGCCGGGGGCCATCCTCTTTTTCTAAAAAAATCAATTTTTTAAATAAATTTAAAGATTAGATATGCTTCTCATGCAACTAACCTAAGGCAAATAATGCCATGGGTTGTCATAGAAGTCCTGAACATTGTGCAAATGATTGAAATGTAAATTATTACCACAATTTAAGTCACATAGTACAACAACAAATACATAGACTCGAAAAGTGTAGCAAGTGTGGCACCTCATTCTCACAAATGACTGTAATATAAGCCAGCGTAAGAGGATCACATGTTGTACCCACTATATGAGCACTCACAATTATTTATATCGACACTATTTATAATGGAGTAGTATTGAAATTTTTGTGTGTATGCAGAGCATTCATAGCTAGAGCTTTATTAGATAATCCCCAATTTATTGATTGGTGCTTGGTATTCAAAGCATTGTATGGGCTTGTAGCATTGATCTTCCGCAATGGTTACATTGTTGGGAGTTGGGCCTAATCAGATCTATGAAGTGTAAATTATTGTCACAACCAAAATGGTACGTAGTACATCAACAAATGCAAAGAGTCAAAAGGGGGATACCAAATTTAAGTATGACACGCCATTCTCACAGGAGAAGGCAATATATAAGCTAGAGAACATCGATCACATGTTATGCTTGCTTGCGATACAAGAGGACTCGCATATAGTTTTCATGTTTTTGGTTATCCATGTCCGTGTTAGTATCAGGTGAACTCGGAAACACTAGGATTTTGAGTCATTGGGAATGACATTTGATACCTTCGCTTGTAAAAGCCAACGAGCTTCTTCGTTCTCAGATGGCCTTTTGGAGTTCATGTCGAGAGGTTACTGTCATGAACATCCATACCGAATTCTATCATACAGATGAAGGCTCGGGCCTCAGAGGGCGCCCTCCATGCAGGAGAGAGCTGCATCACATCATGTACAGTAGAGTAGCCTCACGCCGTGTCCGTTCGAGAGCAGCCTGATGCCTGTGTTGTGTGGTGCTTTGCTTGTTGTAAACTCCATGTGGTGTTAAACCAATGGTACCAGTTCTTTTTGGACCAGATTCTTATTCTGGGTCAAAGAAAATGGTGAGTTGTGTTCTATCAGATGGCTAGTTACGGCAATCCCTCTGGCCTTTATGATGATGTTAATAATATGATTTCTTGAGCCTTTTCTCTCTCTTGGCACGGCTCAAAAAGTGGTATCTTGCTCCCGTACCTCCTCGCTCGCTCCCTCCAGAGCGATCAGAGGGGCAACCCTAGCCCCCGGCTGCCGCCACCTCCCCCTCTCTTCCACCTCATCGTCCCCAGAGGTGGGTGCTGCCGGTGATGGGGACGGCGGGAATCTGGGCTACAGCCCCGCGGTCTGAGGGAATGGCACCATGAGATACAATCTGGAGTTCGTCTTTCCCGGTGGTTCGGTGTTGCTCCGGCGGCTTCGTAGGGAGGGCGGATCGGGAGAGGATGTGGCCAATAGGCGAAGATGGATCCTAGGAGCCGCGACTCCACTCATGGTGATGGTGGTGTCCCCTTCGTCGGGGATGACGGGTCAGGTGGTGGGTCCTTGTGGCGGCATCGGTGGCGGCGAATCTTGGGATCCTGCTCCTAGGGATGTTACAAGACGCGCCTGGCGCCCGGAGCTTTCTCCGGCGTCGACGACACTGGATGCAGGATCGCGGCAGCTGTTGCCGTTTTATGGACGACAACAACGGTTGGCACGACGGTGGGTGCTCCCTGTAGTGCCCGGAGTCGGGGCAGCGGCCCCTCTTCATCGACGGCGACAGACTCCAGGGTTGTGCGGGCAACTCGGAGTCTGGATCTTGCAGTGGCGATGGCCTTTCTGAGGCTAGTGGCGGTATGGGACGTCCCCTCCATCTATAGAATAGGGTTCGATGCGGCTTGGCAGGTGAAACATGTGCCTCTTTCGAAGTTGTCGGGTGGTGCCTGTCGCTGGCAGGTGAAGCCACCGGTGGATGCACTACCGGCAGATGCTACGTATGATATCTTATACAGAGACGTCAAGTCATGCCTGCTACCGGCAGGTGATGCACGGTGGCTCTGGCGGAGATGTCATGTTTAGCCTGTTGTTGTTGGATCGAAGGTGGTGTGATAGTAGCGGGAAGCAGGCGGTATGGGATGTCTTTGTCTTCTATTGTCTTCTCCAGAGGTATCTGGCTATCGAGGCATTGGTAGACGGATAAGGGCGGATGGTACAGACGGCTTCAAGGATGAGTTTATGCACTCCGATGGAAACACAAGATCTCTAATCGGGGTATATCGATGTGCGCTTCTGTCATGTCCTTGCTGAAAGTGGTGGATTGAAGCTTGGCTTTGGGGATGAGAATCCGGCGTTCAACCTTGTGGTGGACTCGCCATCATCGGTGCACATGCGGCAATTCCTTCTTGAAGGCGTGGCCTAGAGTTGTGTATTTTTCGTTTATGATGTGTCTTGTAACATAGGGATAGGGTTAGTGGCTATCCGGGGGAGTTACTATCGTGAGGTATACGATCTCAGGGTTTGTTTTCCACTTTATTTCCAGGTCCAGGCTGTTCGGCGGCTAGGTTTTAATTTTTTTTTTAATAATATATGGATGCATGCATCGTTTAGATGCAGAAGCCGGGGGTTATCCTCCTTTCTGAAAAATGTAAACAATGCTTGGATCAGCACAAAAACTCCATTGGAGCAGTACAAGAATTTTCTTACAGGCAACATAAGCTATGCCGGGAATAGAAACATCTGTCCGCATGTGATGGAAGAAAGCACAAGCTCACTCATTCGTTTCCTTCCATCAAATTAGACTTTCTTTGTCAGCGTTGAACTGTTAATGATTTCTTGGTACCAAGAGCATCTACAGCTGGGCTCCTCAATAGTGACCCCTTATATGTCCCCGGGCGCGTGTCAGCAGACAGTGTCATTTTTCATCTGCTCCAACCACAAACCTCAAATCTCATCTCATTTTTCCTTACTACGCTATGCAACGTAAAATAAGCTACGTACTTCATACTACATAGATAAGACTACCATAGTTCTACTCATCGTCAAAGATCTCCGCGACCCCCGTCTCGGCAGTGCCAGGCGGACCGGCCTCCTGGTAGTCGGACTCTATGTCCACGAAGACTTCCTCCATCTCTGTGTCCGCCTCGCGAAGGCAATGACGGTTTGTTACGACCTCAAGCTCTGACTAGATGGAGTCAAGGATGACCAACTGCTCCGTTGTATCCTCCGCTCAGGCCACCTCAAACTTGTCCAGCACGTCACCCATGTCGAATCCGGTAGTAAGACGAGCATGATCCGCTTCACTTTCCTCCTCTTCCTCGTCCTCTATCTCCGCATCCGGCGCCCCGTGCTGCGACGTCTGCTGCTCCTCCTCCTCCTGCTCCGGTCCCTTCTGCTCGTCTTGGTCCGGAGAGTCCGAAGGCCAACCGGTTGCGATATGAGTGGTACACCGTGTCTGTATCTCCACTAGCTAGGAGCTCCAACCGGTGCAGCATTTTGTACGTGGTGATCCGTTGGCTGGCCATGACAACCGGCGGATAGCGAGCTCGAAGCGGTTGAGCATGGATGGCGAGCTCGAAGCGGGTGAGAGTGGACAACGAGCTCGGAGCGAATTGGGAGTGGTGGCGCGAATGGGAGGGAGATGGTGGAAATGGGAGTGCCAAGGGTTGGGGCTAGCCATCCGGCTTCAATAGACGGATTTGGCCCCTTGGGCGGCGCGCTAGACCAGTGTCCTCATCGGACTAATGGGTTTTGAGTTTCGACATTTGTCCCGCTCGCCACTCTGACATGGCGGACGAGCTCGGGCGCAACCGGATATCCTCGTAGCTGCCCTTGATATGAGTTGGATATATGGGGTGTCGGTCAGCCCGGGCATATATGACCGGTTGAGCAGTCTGGCTGGGTCGATATTTTGTGACCGATCACTAACCGGACCGTCTGCCCAGACATATAAGGGGCATTTGAGGAGCCCGGCTGTAGATGCTAAGTTTTGTTTGATGGCCTCTTGGCACCTAAAACGCTAAATTACTTCTGAGTTAATCTATTCTCCGTCCCTATTTACCAATGCAAATGGTGAGTCGTGTTCCATCAGACGGTTGGTTCTAGCAATTCCTCTGCACTTTATGGATGATGTCAATGATACCATTTGTTGACCTTTTTTTCTTTTCTTTACATGGTTTCAAGTGTCCCGGATGTATTGTAAGCAATGTTCAGAGCAGCACAAGAATCCCATCGACATGAATTTTGCGAAGCAGTAAGTACTTGCCTTTTCCCTCCAGGACTACACTGAATTGTGTGCCTTCAATATTGAAATTGACAGCTGATGGGTGGAAATCAAAATGAGCCATCATGCTACTACAGGCCTACAGCTATGTCTCCAGCCGTAGTTGTTACTGATATTTTTTCGAAAAAGAGCGCTTTATTACTTAAAAGGTTTAAGCATTATATCCGGCCTCTGCATAACTGAGATGCACACAGTCAACAAAGTCCTCACACCAAGCCAAAATAAAAGAATAAGGCGATATACAAGGAAAATGAAATATGTATAACGCCTAAACTGAAGGTGGCCCAATCCTAAGATCATGCTGCCACCGACGTTGGATAAAAATATCCCTCGCCGAAGCCTCCAATCGTGTACACACATTCATAAACAGGTCTCGATTCTCCACTAGTTTTAGAAAGGACCATAAACGAAGAGTCCAGGTACATCTGTAGATAACCTGCATAAGAGAAGTACTTTTATCACTAAAAACCTTATCATTTCTACATAGGCAAAGCGACCAAATCACGACAAGCGCTCCTACCCTGATAAGAGTTCTAAACTTGTGATCAATCCCATGTAATCAGTTGCCAAATATATTAGCAACACTACAAGGAGGATACAAGCCAGACGCTATTTGGATGACTGGCCATATAGAACGAGTCAATTTACATTGGAAGAATAAATGTTTTATTGTCTCACATGCGGACAAAAGACACATTGTGTACTTCCATGCCAATTCCTCTTAATAAGGTTATCTTTAGTAAGAATGACTCTGCGACGAAGATACCATGCAAAGATTTTATTCTTAAAAGGTATCTTCATCATCCAGATCTTCTTATTATTATCAACTGGCACGTCAGACTGGATCAAAGCTCTATACATAGAATCCACTGAGAATTTCCCATTCGCATGTAGGTTCCAACGAAATACATCGGACCCTTGTGACAACTGTACCGTGGCTAACCGCTGGAGTAGTATGTTCCACGATTGGAGTCTAGGTCCAATTAAATCCCTTCTGAACGTCACATTTGGTGGAAATGATTCCAAAAGTATCACTCTTGTGACGAACAATATTGTATAGAGCTGGATATTGTTCAAGGAGTGTAGCATTACCTAGCCACTTATCCTCCCAGAATCTAATTTTCGAGCCATCCTTAATCAAGAAGGACCCATAGCGGAAGAAATGTTTCTTCGTTGCCATTAGTCCCGCCCAAAAATGGGAGTCCCCAGGCTTCCAGTATACTTGTGATACCGCCTTTGAACCCACATATTTTCTTCTAAGGAGGGTTTGCCATACACCATCTTCCGTCAATAACTTAAACAACCATTTGCCGAGAAGGGCCCTATTCTTAACCTCAAGGTCATGAATGCCCAACCCGCCTTGGTCCTTGGGACGGCAAACCACACTCCATTTAGCCAGCCAATATTTCTTTCTCTCGCTATCTCCTTGCTAAAAGAATCTCGATCGGAAGTAATCCAATCTATGTAATGCTCCTTTCGGCAACTGGAAGAAGGAAATCATATATAGTACTATATTACTTAGTACTGAATTTATGAGGACCAACCTTCCACCCAGAGATAGCAGTTTACCTTTCCAACTGCTAAGTCTTTTTTGTAGTCTCTCCTCGACGTATTTCCATTCAGCATTTGTGAGTCTCCGATAATGTATCGGTATCCCCAAATAGTTGTTACTGATATATTGAGGCAGCTTCACAGGAATTCACCTCCCTCAGATAGCATCCATAGAGACAAATAACTAAAGTATTTTCTTTGCGGAAGTTGTATTTAAGCTTACACCGCAGCCATGCTCCTTTGGGCAATGCGACTGTTCAGCAGGTCAGAAACATCAGTTTGTGGGGCGCTGCTAGAGAGGAGAGTGGAGGGCACTGCGATTGGTTTTGTTCGCTTTTATCTTCCTTTTCCGCTGCTGACTGAGATCAGAGATATTCAGGGCCGGCCGTGAGGGTGGGTTTAGGGGTGCGGCCTCCCTGGGACGCATGCCATGATTTCTTTAGACAAAAAAGCACGGTTGTCCCAAATTCTAAGCGCCAAATAGAGTGTAAATGGTACGCTGTGCACACCCCCTGACCGACCGGTTGACCCACTTAGAATTGTAGCCGCAAGGCGGTTATTCTAGCATTTTTTATGGCTGGTTCTTTTTGTGTTTTGTTTCTGTCCTTTTTTTGCTGGTTTTGTCGGTTCATTTTGTTTTTTGTTTCTCTTTTCTTTTTCTTGTTTCCTTTTTTCATTTTACTGTTCATTTAAATGACAAATTGACATTGATGTGATAATGGGCCAAATCTAAAGCCCAACTTATGTTGTGTACTATTTACTGTTGAATTTGTCATTTATGTTTCTCAAGCTATGTTTTGGAAAAAACGGCCCAGTCGTGCCCCGCAAGCGCCCCCCAAGACCTCAAAATACCGCCGGCAAACCCAGGCAAAACCCAGCGCGTTGGGGCGCCGGCGAAAGCAACAACCAATCATATTCCCCCACACGTCCTTTTTCTTGGCCCACCCAATCACTTTTTGCCTGATGATTGTCCTGGGGGCACCAACGGCTGGGAAAACGTACTCGCGTTTCATCCGGCGAAAACGTTTTGCCCCAGGACGTGCTATTTTTGGCCCGGTGATTGTCCTGAGAGCCTCCAACGGCTCGAGATGCTCTGAGTTTGGAACACCGGGAGCACTCTAATGTGGGAGTACCAGATATTCTCCCGCATCCTCAATCTCCAATGGTGTCTCAAAAAAACATCAATCTCCAATGGCGACGGGTGGCTGACGAGGGGGGAAAAGGGCAGAGAGTGAACTCCCCTCCCCATCCATGGCTTCGCTCGCCTCCCCTCCGGTCTCCTCCCACGCGCCCACCTTCCTCCCAGGGCCGGTCCATACATATTCGGGGCCCTGGGGCGAGACGACAAAATGGAGCCCTTGTGAAGAAATAAAAATTCAGAATATATTGTATTTTGAAAGCAATTTAGTAGATAGCATAGATTGATGGTCTTTGAACTAAAAAGCACATGCCACAAATTATTTATTTGTAATGATCCAGAGAACTACTATATCATAATAGTATGGAAACAATATAATTCTACAAAATATTGCTCTTGTAAGTGGCACAAAGAGACCATCATCTTGCTCTTCTAAGTGTGAAAACCTTGTCAAAACTGATAGCAACTTGAAGCGTTTGTGTTATCATGAGATATAATGTTAATGCAAGAGAACTTACATTAGTTTCTATTCTCTCCAATCTGTTCGTCACTCGATGTCTTCACCCAAAGAAAACGTCTCCAAAGCATCCTGAATATGTTGATCAGATCTTGTTGTTTCGCTTAACACTTCTGGAAGAAAAGTCATCAATAACCACTTCAGTATTTATTTCATCCAACTTTTCTTTCTCAATGCATAAAGTACCAAGACCATTCAATCTCTCCTCTGACATTGATGATTTCAAATAGTTTCCCAATAACTTGAACTTTTGAGAAACTGCGTTCAGCTTATGCTATAGTGACTGACTGGTGCAGTAAATAAAATTCGATAAGCTATTAATATATTTGGACAAGAATCTATGCCTATAACAAACGAACCTCCATATCACGCAATGGCACAAACGATTCTGGTAGAACTACCGGTTCTAAAAAAATGTCAATCGAACCTTTCTGGGTTTTACCAGTTCATCTCTCTGTTTTTTTTTTCACTTCCTTTTGTCACTGATAAACATTTTTTAGAAGATATGTCACCAAAAAATTGGAGAAAAACAGTCAATACATGGAACAAAAGCACCTGAATATGGGCATATGGCTTGATGTCGAATTGTCCATGTAGCATCCCAGATCTGCAAGGCTGCAACACTCATTCCCCGTCCCCCCTCTCATCCCTGGATCCAATGAAGCTTTGAAGAGCAGGCCAACAGAAGAGTGGGAACTAGAAAGAGAAGGATTGGAGATTTCGGATGGAGCCATCAGAGGAGGAGCACCAGGCTATTTAAAAGCGAATCAAAAGAACACTTGATTAGAGGAAGGAGGTAGACGTACCATCTCTGATGGGGAATGTTGAGGATGCAAAGAGAGATGATTGGGAAGGGAATAGCACCATTGATCTCCATTAATAGATGCAAGGAGCGGCGCCTCGAATTGGGAAGTGCACGGGAGCGGCGGCGCTGTTCTCTGGGGATTGGAGAATTTGGGGAGGAGCCGAGGAGGCGAGGAGACTAGAGCCGAGGAGGTCGATGAATGCTGCAGCAGCATAGCGAACCCATCGATTATTTCGGTCCGTGAGTGATAGCTACGTGGTGGGTTTGGGCCTTGTTTTTTCTGGATCGAAAGAAGAAATATCATAATACGTGTATACTGTACTACTACCTGGGCCGGGGCCCCTACCTCCCAGGGGCCCAGGGCGGTCGCCCCGTTGCGGCCCTGCTTCCTCCCCGCCCCGGTGGGCGGCCGCAGCAGGCGCCCTCCTCGCCTCCTTAGCCCGCCGCCGCCGCCTTCCACTTCGTACCTCTTCTCCTCCTCTGCTTCCGCCCGATTCCCCCCATCCCCGCGCGGCCCGCCAGCCACGGCGCGACACCGTGCGGGTAAGCGTACAGATCCCATGTCTCAACCTCGATGCGCCATGAGTTAGTCTTGTTGGATGTCAATGTCAGTAGTCAGTAAGCGGTGGTGCGTCAGACCAGTAAGAGCAAATCAAGCCGCTGTTTCTTTTAGATTACCCGATTAGTAGAAGCTACGGCATGTGTCACAAGCCAGTTTAACCGTTGATTGTTACATATAGTTCCAGCAAGTTGATTTCACTGCATTTCGGCTTGGAGGACGGAATGCAATGCTGAAACCTGCAATTCTGAATGTCTTGATCCAATGCTTCGATTGCACTGTAATCCAAATAGGCATTGTATACTGGCCCTTTGTGAAAATTGGAGAAGATTAGAGATGCTGCTTGTGCAACTTACCTAAGGCAAATAATGCCATATGTGATCACAGAAGTCCGGAAGATTGTGTGAGTGAGTGAAATGTGAATTATTACCATAATTTAAGTTGTACTCCCTCCGTAAAGAAATATAAGAGCGTTTAGATCACTACTTTAATGGTCTAAACACTCTTATATTTGTTTACAGAGGGAGTAAGTGATCTAAACGCTCTTATATTTCTTTACGGAGAGAGTACATAACAAGGTACACCAACAAATGGATAGACTACAAAGGTGGGTAGCAAATTAACTGCGGCACCTCAATCTCACAAGAGACGGTAATATAAGCCAGTTGAAGAGGATCGCATGCTGTACCCACTAGCCACTATATGAGAGGACTCACGGTTTTTTTGTCGACACTATTTTTTTGTTTCCATTGTCTATGTTCATATGCAGTGCAAGGAAGCTAAGGCACGCTAGGATTTAGAGTCGTCAGGAATAACATCATCACAGTGATGATCTAGTACACGGTCTAGATGCTCCAATAACCTCCGTATACATTTGCTCCTCGACGTTTTATAACAGGCTACAACTTACAATCTACGGTGCTTTTTACAGGCACTCTTGCACCGTTGACTGCTTTCCATTGTTTCGGAAGTTGATTTCACTTGTTTTGGGCTTGGGGGACAGGATGCAATGCTGAATATCTTGATCGACCTACATGTTTCCGTGATCATTCAGTAGTAGTCTCGCCCATACTTTGAGTGCATTGTAATCCAGATGGAAAATTGTGTACTTTGAGTATACAGGAGGCATTGTCTACTGGCCCTTTGGGAAAACTGGATATCAGGGAGTATCACAGTTCACAAAGCATGATGAATGTGACTACATGTGTCTGTCCCTTCTTTGTAGACATCTTTCATGAAAACTATCATTGTTTGCTAATGTTCGCCATCCAGGCATTTACTTAAGTAACTACTATGTGACTGCATCTTTTTGCATATCATGCTCACACTGATTAAGGTAGAAGGGGCGATACTATTGCTAGTAGCAGGGTCGGGCGTCGCTGGATCGGTAGTAATGCTAGTTGACTAACCAGTTTTGCCTAGCATCAATGGATTACTAGTACTTTAGTGCTTTCCAGTTTGTAGTAGCACTGTTAGCTTTCAGTAGTTCTGTTCCTATAGTTTCAGTTTATTCAGGCTTTTTTTTGTGAAGTTAATGTTTATTCAGGCTAAAAAGGTTGTATGTTGATTAGTATTCATGTTTCGTCCATCAGCCTCCACTTACCTTTGGTGACTGCGCCAGTGGCACGGCATCGCGAATTCGCATGATTTTGAATTAAAAAAATAGAAGCTTTTTTAAGCACTAGGAAAAATATCAAACTCTTTTGCAAGTAAAAATAATAAACACATAAATGTATATCTATCTATCTACACATGTGTATATATAGGCTTAAGGGGCCATGTCGTCCTTTTTTTAGCCAAAATAGCTTTGAGTCTTTAATAATATGGGTCCACCCATAATAAATGGCAAAGGAAAATAAACCCCCGGACCTGGTAGGATATTTAACGGCAAAGGTGGGTAATTATTTACATATTTCAGACGATTATAGATCTTTAGTCTATACAATAAATGGCCGGATGTTTCTGTTTTTAATGGGAATTTCTAGCATATTTATCTCTTTTCCTAGTAATTCCATAAAACACTTTTAATACTCCCTCCGTTCACTTTTGTAAGACGTTTTAGACATTTAAGACAACACCTAAAACAGTCCAATTTCATCTGTCTAAAACGTCTTACAAAAAATCAACAGAGGGAGTATATAAATAGAGACTTTTAATACTTTTAATACTCCCTCCGTTCACTTTTGTAAGACGTTTTAGACATTTAAGACAACACCTAAAACAGTCCAATTTCATCTGTCTAAAACGTCTTACAAAAAATCAACAGAGGGAGTATATAAATAGAGACTTTGCCCTACGGCCCTCCAAAACATAGAGCCGACCCTGGGCCGCACACTATTTGTGGAACTGCTTTGGGATCCACGGGAGCATCAGCTTCAAATTTATAATGGTTGAAGTTGGACAGAGATTCAATTTTCTAGTGCTGAAATTTTTGTGTGGATGCAGAGCATTGGTTGCTAGAGCATTATTAGAAACTACCAAGTTGATTGATTGGTACTTGGTATTCAAAGCATTATGTGGGCTTGTAGAGTTGAGCAGCTGCTGATGCAAATGCAAAGAATCAAAATGTAGATACCAAATTTAAGTGTGACACACCACTCTCGCAACAGAAACAGGTAATATATAAGCTAGCTATAAGGAGCATCAATTACATGCTATGCTTTCCTACTATACAAGAGGATTCGTATTTGTTTTTCATGTTTGTTGGTTATCCATGTTTATTTTAGGATCAGGTGAACTAGGACATAACAGGATTTGGAGACGTTAGGAATGACACCTTCTCAAGGCAGACTCCTCACTGAGAGGTGTCTAAACAACCCACAACCCTTTACATCATTGCCAGCTAAAAGTTCAGCCTCTGAGGCCACGGTTGGAATGCTAGATTTTCGCTACCCTTGTAACTCTTTACACTTGTATACTACATGCCTCCAACAAATTTCCGGTGGAGAGATGGATACAGGGGGTGGAGAAAACCGGTCATGGGTGGGGTGTGTTGCTTACAGGCTGGATGCATGGATAATACTGGATACCGACATAATGTTTACGCTTGGAAACGACCATCCAAGCATGTGGTTGAAGTCCGCTGGTTTTTTCTACATGTGAGTGTATTCTACGTTGGCATTCAACTGAAAAACGATGTTCTAATTGTGCCCTGAAGGGTTTTGAGCCGTGCGCTGATGTCTCAGCACGTTGTACCGACCTGACCATAACATGTGCTCACTGCTTGCGGCCCTTGTGTTTGTGAGATACGACTTCTCTGACATTTGGTGTTTGTCTATCTAATATGTGTGCCAGCAATGAAGTCCGAAAACACTACTCCGCTGCTTGGAGTATTTTGGTCGATATTCATCCGTCTTTGTGCCCCGATGCTTGGTTGCAAGTGCTTATGTGGGTTCCATACCCATACGTGCAAGGGAACAACAAGAGTTGAGCTAATCAAGCCATTACCACATAAATGTGTTTCAGTGGTTCCCAGCTGGCTTTGTGGAGTTCAGATTCATGATTGTCAGTGTCAATTCTACTTCCTTTTTGTAACCAGAGATGTCACCTTGCATTTAGTACAACTGACCCGTGGAACTCTTGAGAAATCTAAATTACAACCTAGTCCAGAAATTTTACAGAAAAGACACAAGACAAAAGTTGTAGATTGCAATCGGGCCCATCTTTCACAAGCTCCAACATGGCGCCAAAATCTCCACCACTTGGGGGTAAAGACCTCACGGCTGATCTGCACCTGCACTTGTCAGAGAGAAGAATAACACACATCCAATTGTTGCCAGGCAGCCTCCCATCACGCATCAAGCCCGGGAGGAAGAACAAGAGGATGCACATCGAATCACCAGCACTCTAGTAGGCCGCCCTTCGGCAATGACGAAGCAGTTGGGGTCTAGCAGCCATCTTTCTGCAAGCTGCAGACGGCGTAGTAGGTCTACTACAACACATCCCCGAGGTTAAGGTCAAAACGGAGTAGATGTGAGAAAGGGTTGTCTTGCTTGTTCCCAAAGGCTACACTGGACTTTTTTTAACTGTCACCCGGGGTGAAGGCTCCCCACCTGAATATATTTCAAATATACTCCCTTTGTAAACTAATATAAGACGTTTTTAGGAGGGATATTGACCTAAAACGTCTTATATTAGTTTACATAGGGATAAGTTTTTTACATGAGGGGTTTTTAGGAGAGGCGGGAGGAGAGGTAATCATGCCACAATCTGGCATAATCCCTAAGTGTTGTCTGCTTTAGGCGATCTCATGTCTTCAGCTCAATACGGGGTAGGCTTGTCGGGTGCCAGTGTCAGCGATGTGTTTCGGGCAATCTGACTTAAGCAAATTGAGCCGATGTATCCTATAGGTTACCCGAATGAGATGAAGTCTTGTATAATTCAAACAAGTGGATTTTGCTGTATTCGGGCTTGTAGGACATGGTGCAATGCCGAAACATGCAATTCTGATTGTCCTGATGCAATGCTTCGATTGCACTGTAATCCGGATAGGCATTGCGTACTTGCCCTTTGGGCCAATTGGAGATTGGGGAGTCTTCCCATCCTGGCTGACTATTTTCATGGAATGGACTATGTGTCATGTCAGTCATATAATATGACCGACGGGCATTATTTGTTGGTAGTGAAGGAGTCTGAGCAACGCTTTTTTGATTTACTACCAGATGGAAGAGTTTCCCAGTTTCAGTTAATACATACATATTGGCTAATATGGTGTTTGGATTCCTATGTTAGTCGTACTGGTGTTCCTATAAATATCCTTCTTTTGTCAATTTATAAATTTAAAGGAGATTAGAGATGCTTCTCTTGCAACTTACCTAAGACAAATAATGCCATGGGTGGTCACAGACTCACAGAAGTTCTCCGCATTGTGCAAGTGAGTGAAATATAAATTATTACCACATCAAGTGGTACATAGTACACCAACATATGCATTGACTCGAAAAGTGGGTAGAAAAGTTAAGTGTCACACCTCACTCTCACAAGAGACGGTAATATAAGCCAACCAAAGATGATGGCATGTTGTACCCCATTATATGAGAGGGCCCATGATTATTTTTATCAAAGCTATGTTTTTGTTACCCTTGTTCATGTTCATATGGAAGCAAACTGAGGAACGTTAGGATTTAGAGGCATCAGGAATAACACCATCACAATCATGTGCTCTATACGCTCTAGATACTCCAATAACCTCCGCATGGATATGTGCCCTGATGTTCCATAAAAGGTTACATCTTACGAGCTATAGTGTTTGCTACAACCTTTGATGTGTTTGATGTGCCGTTGATAGCTAAGTACAATTCAAAAAGTCAAATTTACTGCATTTGGGCTTGGATGACGCGATGCAATGTTGTAACTCTTGAATGCGCTGATCGACCCATATATTTTCGTGATCATTTCGTAGTAGTCTTGTCCATCCTTGAGTGCACTGTAATCAAAATAGGCATTGTGTACTGGTCCATCGGGAAAATCGAAGATCATGGAGTATCACAGCTCACAAAGCATGATGACGTGATTACATGTGTCTTTTCCCTTCTTAGAGACATTTTTCTTAAAACCTAGTAATGATTGAAGTTACTATTTGCTAACATTCGCCATCCAGTTCATTTACTTAAGTAATTGTGTGACTATGCGTCTTTTCTGCATATCATGATTGCACTAATTTGACCTGGTCCTGCTACAAGCATGCTTTCAAGCTGGTGTTGCTGGACCAGCTCCACTGTCAAAGACACTATCACATCAGACCTAAGAGCATCGTTAATAATACAACAAACAATCAACTATAAGAGTTGTCATGTCATGTAGAGTCAACCTAATAGCCGGTTTGTACAATAGCAAGTTTTAAATATGTACTACTTTATTAATAGTTGACTCACCTTACAATCTCACAAAGTATCTTGGGTCTCGTGCTATAGCTGGCTCTTATTCTATAGCCTGATTTCCTTCTCTCTCCTCTTCTCACTCTTCAAACTAAGCAAATATATAATACTTTAGTCCTTATAGTCTGCTTAGGTCACCTTATTGTCCTTGCTCAAAAGGATTCCTGTTGTATATTTTTGAGGTGGCACACAATTCGGGGAACTACTTTGGAATCCAAGTGATAAGCTTTAGATTTATAATGGGTGAAGTCGAACAAAGATTTATTTTTCTAGTGCTGAAATTGTTGTGTGGACGCAAAGCGTTGGTTGCTAGAGCATTATTAGAAATCCCCAACTGAATGATTGGCGCTTGGTATTCAAAGCATTTTATGGACTTGTAGCATTGACCTGCAGCAATGATTACATTGTTGGGGTTAATAAGATTTATGAAGTATGAATTATTGCCACAACTAAAACCGTATGCAGTACAACAATAGACGCAAAGAATTAAGTTGTGGATACAAAATTTAAGTGTGACACACCACTCTCACAAGAGAAGGTAACATATAATCTAGCTAGAGAGCATTGATCTCATGTTATGCTTGCTCACTATACAAGAGGACTCACTTTATTTTTTGTGTTTCTGTGGTCCATTTCTGTGTTAGTATCAGGTTAACTAGGACACACTAGGATTTGGAGACTTTAGGAATGACACATTTGCGTGCAAGCTTCCTCTAGGAGAGGTATCAAAGTGGCCCAGAAACCATCCCATCATTGTCGGCTAAAAGTTTGACCTCAGAGGGATTTTGAGCCCTGCTCTAGTGTCTCGGCATGCTGTACCGACCTGACCATAACCTGTGCTCGTTGATTGTTGCCTTAGCTTTGTGGGGAATGGCTTCTCTGACTCTGCGGGGGTGATATATGAGCCGACAATGAAGTTAAAAAACACTACCAGGAGTGGCTACACTAGCTCGTGCGGTCTTTGAGCACCACTATCTCATTGCGAGATGTTGGGTGGGTTCCATGTAAGATTCCACTAGGGGCAACTATAAGCCACAGACTCTTGGTGTTTTCAGCAATTGAGCTAATCAATTGTCACCACATAAACGTTCCATCAGATGGTTGGGTCTACCAATTCATCTGCCCTTTCTGGATGATGTTAAATATATGATTTGTTCAGACTTTTTAAGCGTAGTTCTCTTTACAAGGTTTCAAGTGTCCCGTGTAAACAAAGTTCGGAGCAAGATAAGAATCCCATCACATGAATTTTGTCCAACCGTGTGTGTTCCCTTTTTCCTTCCAGGACTAAATGAAAATATATGCTTTCAATACTGAAATTGACAGCGAGAACTCAAAGTGGGCCATCATGTCAGGCCTACAGCTATGTCTCCAGCCATAGTTGTTACATATTTCTGCTATATTGAGGCATTTTGATGAGAATTAACACCCCTCGCATAGCATTGACAGAGATAAATAACTATAAGTATTTTTCTTTGCGGAAGTTGCATTTAAGCTTATAGCATCGCTATGCTCCTTTGCGCAGTGCGGCGGATAGGTCATAAACATTAGTATGGGTGGCGCTTCTAGAGAGGGAGTGTAGGCCACTGTGGTTGGTCCTGTTCGGCTTTTACCCCATCTCTTTTTCTATCACTCGTGCCCGAGCAGCCGAGCTCAAAATTTATCTTTTGAAAAACACCCCAATATATTAGTTAGTTAAAATGTTCTTACAACCATTCATTGCAGCCAACCATGTTGAGCTCAAAGTTATAAGTGTGGTTTTCTGTTTGGGACTGGGTTGAACACAATGATGTTGGTTCTGGTTCGTTTTGGACAATTGCAATGTTCATGGTCTGTTTTGGACCTAAAACGGATTTTAGGATGAAAAGTGAACTCTCATAAAAGTTGAAGGATGAAAAGTCCATTTTCTTCTTTCCAAATCCACAGGAAGAAGTCGTAGGAGAGATTTGTTGTTTTTATTGACTTGTAATGAAGCATTAAGAGGATATAAGCAAATGGGAATACACTCGCCTTCTGCATAAATAGGATACACCTACCAACACCAACACACACAAATAAAGTATCATTGCTGGTAAAGAGTAAGGTCATACAAAACCAAATATATGCCGAAGCATAGGAAAAAGGATAAACTTCGAAAGTGAGATGTCACGCGAGTGATAACCATTCCAGCACAAGCAACTAATAATCGAGCCGCGACAAGTTCCGCATGGCGCCACAAGCGGCATCAAATGGTGAAAGCTTGTTGTCTCACGCACAAAAAAGACATTGACATGGGTATATTCGACCAGCCATCCGTGGCTAGCACATGTGCCACCTGCCCAATGGCGCAGGGTTGTAGGGGAGGTACCAACTAAAAATAGAATGAGTAATAATTCTATGAGGGGGATAGGACACCAAGCATGAGCCCAAGTGTTGGAGAAGGAGACTTAGGGTCAAGCTCCTGAATCAAATTCTGAACATACGTCTTTTCCAAGGAAGGTTATGTAGGCAGAATGTAAGAGAGAACCATCTTTTGAGAGGAGCAGTTTCTCTCTATTGGCTCTATTTTGGAGCCGGTTGTCAAACTTTCTCAGGCCACTTAAAATGAAAATTGCCTTCTATTAAGCCTCAAATTGTTGGGTTAGGATACCCATCTTTGTTGCTCTAATTATGATTGTGTTCTCTAGTAGTGAGATGATTTTCTCTTGTGTATCAGTGTGGAGTGCGCTTCGATTTCTGACTTGAATCGCATGGCGAAGTTTTTGAGTTGTTTGTTATGTACAGTGGATTCCGGTTGTGGTTGCATGTGTAGAAAGAGTTACGACACATCATAGGTGATTTGTGTTGATGATATGTACTTGTTTGAAGCATCTTCTTCTTTTGTTTAAGGAAACAATGATGTCATTATATATTTCTTCGACCTATAATTTTAAAGTGCAATTGTGCCTAAATAGTTTATGTGATTTGTCATATGTTTGCACAATTGAGATCGTTGGAACAAGATCTTTGAAACTAGATGTCATGTTCATATGTTTCAACGTGTTTTTTTGTGGTTATGTTTGTAGTCACTTGGTTAGGAGGTTGTACTTTAGTTACGGCCATTCCGTTATTAGACTATAGTCGCTTGGTTAGCAGATTATTGAACGCCACTCCAACCTATGGAAGACGAGTATTGAAGTAATTCCTCGGTATGATAGCATCTCTTATTTCTTGATTCATTGGTCGAATTAACTATCTGGAAGATAAACCAGATTTTCATAGGAGAGCATGGAATTTGATGGCCACAACAAGGTAAGTCATCTCTGCATAGTGTGGCAACTGCGGCTAGTGTTTTTCTGTGAAGTGAGAGCCAAACCACAAAGAGAGTTGCTACACATGTGTGGACGGACCAGTACGAAACCTTATTCGAACAAAGTTTTGCATCAGCCTCCATACAGGAGGATTTTGCAAATTTTAAGTGAATTTACCATCTAGCATCATGTATAAATGCATTCAGTAGTTGAGTTGTGTTTCTATAAATATTTTTTTTATATAATTGGGTACTTTAAAGAATATTACAAGTATCTATTGTGGGACTTGCCTAAGGCTAGTAATTGCATCGATACTCAAAATAAGTCATGAGCTTGGTATAAGTGAGTGAAATGTAAACTATTAGCGAAATAAACTCATACGTGGTACAATAGAAAATGCATTGAATGAGAAGGTGATTAACTAGGAGACATCACTCTCACAAGAGATGGTAATATAAGCCAGTCGAAGAGCACCGATGACATGTTAGACCTCCCGTAGTGGGAGTATATATCATAGCAAGTATCATCCATGTCAACTAGACAATTTTACTGAGATGACATAGAATTAAATAATGAAAAAGAAAGTTGAGTATTAATGACCCGCAAGTATAGGGGGTCACGACAGTCCTCGAGGGAAGTATTTCAACCCAAATTTATTGATTCGACACAAGGGGGCAGATAATGTTTATAAACTTCAGCAACTGAGTTGTCAATTCAACCACACCTGGAGAGATAACTTGATTGTTGAAATTTATTAGTAGCACAGTAATATGATAGCAGTAGTGATAGTGATAGTAACAAAATAGAAACAAGATTACAAGGTAGTAACAAGAGGCTAGTTAGTGATTGTAGCGGAAACAATAGCAGCAAAAGTGTCAGCGTGGAGTAAGCAATGGGGTTGCTCGGATGAGATTCAATATGCAACGGTCATAACCTATAGCAATAGCAAACTAGCGCAATTCGTCAATCATATGTAGGCATGCATTCCATAAATAGTCATACGTGCTTGCGATAAGAATTTGCATAATATCTTTTGTCATACCCTCTCGTTGCAGAGGGGTCCTAATGGAAATTAAGGGTAATTAAGGTGCTCCTTTAAATAGAGAACCGAAACAAAGCATTAACACATGGTGAATACATGTAATTCTCAAGTTAAAGACATCCTCGTCGATATCCTAATTATTGTCACCATGGGGTCTAGGGTTTCATAACAATAAAAAGTGCATACAACTTGCAGATATGATAAAAAACACAAATATATTCATGAAAACACAGAGGGTTCATATATGAAATCATCGCACTCGGTCCCTAGTGACAAGCATTAAGCATAGCAAAGTCATAGCAATATCATGGATACTAGGGATCAAGCTAACAAATCTAACAACAATTACATAAGAAATCTCATCCAAGTCCCATCTACCTCCATATGTATACAGAAGAATTACTCACACATAGATGTGAGCATCATGAGATTGTTGATGGAGAAGGGTTGGTGATGGCGACGACGATGAATCCCTCTCTCACAAGGCCAGAAACAGACTCCAGATCTGATTAAACATGTTCCCATGCAACATAAAGACAAGATTAAACATGTTCCCATGCAACTTACACAAGGGAAGTAGTGGCATCAATCATCAACAAAGTCCTCAACTTTGTATGAGTGAAACCTTAATTATTGTAAAAAATAACTTACAGAGGAAACAACAGCTATGAAGGAGTTCGATCAAAGCTTTGTGCTAGCCTACCAAGGAGAAGAGTTTGCTAGTTATTACATTTACCGGCAATTATCATGTACAAATGCATCTGGTCGTTGAGTGTTTTTATATCATTTATAAATTAAAGACAAGATTAAACATGCTCCTATGCAACTTACACAAGGGGAGTAATGACATCAATCGTCTACAAATTCCTCAACTTTGTATGAGTGAAACCTTAATTATTGTAAGAATTAACTTACCGAGGAGATAACTATGAGGGAGTCCGATCAAAGCTTTGTGCTAGCCTACCAAAGAGAAGAGTTTGCTAGTTTTAATTATATTTACCGATAGTTATCATTGCAAATGCATCTGGTCATGGAACGTGTTTTATATTATTTTACAAATCAAAGAAAATATTAAACATGTTCCCTATACAACTTACATAAGGCAAGTGATGGCATGAATTGTCAACAAAGTCCTGAATTTTGTATGAATGAATGAAACCTAAATTATTGCAACAACTAACATGTACATAGTACAAACAACAAATGCATTGGATCAAAAGGTAGATAAAAATTTAAAGTGGAACTGATCACTCTCCAAGAGAGGGTGATATAAGCGAGCTAAATAGCATCAATACCATGTTATATGCACTATATGAGACGATTCACAATCATTTTTGACATTAGCATTTTGTGGTTATTCATGTCTATCTTAATATCGAGGGAACTATGATACAATAGGATTTTTTTTTGAGAATCAATACAGTAGGATTTTGAGGCATGAGGAATGACACCTTCAGACATTGCGCAATCCATTGCGCGTTGTAGATGCTCTAGAAACATCCACACTCAAAGGTGGCTACAACCTATCTTCATCAGCCGTAACTCGGAACTCCAACCCTTCCGAATACCACGTCTTCATGGCTGACGCTCGGTTCTTGTAGAGTAATTTTGAAAAATTAAATTACCACCGGAGTGGAAAATAAAGGGGATGAAAAAATGTCTTCCTAAAATAAAATGCTCAACCATAGCATGAACACCTACCACAGCCATAGGATAGCACACGCACGGCCCCCGTGGCACCTCCTCTCAGTCGCTGCCTGCAGCCTCATCAATCCCCAATGGCGACGGGTGGCTGAGCAGGGGGGAAAGCCCGAGAGTGTACTCCCCTCCCCACCCATGGCTTCCCTCGCCTCCCCTCCCGTCCCCTCCCACGCGCCCACCACCGCCGCTCGCTTCCTCCCCGCGCCGGCCGGCCGCGGCAGGCGCCCGTCGCCGCCGGCCGCTTCACCTATCTTCTCCTCTGCTTCCACCCGATTCACCCAGTCCCCGCGCGCCCCCTGCGGCGCCGCCCGACCGCGCTGGCGCGACACCGTGCGGGTAAGCATCCCGATCTCACATCTCTAGCTCAGTGCGATGTAGGCTTGTCGGCGGTGTGTTTCTGTCAATTTAGCTCAAGCTAATCGAGCCGCTGCTTCGCCCACTTAGAAGAGGTTGCGGTGTTTGTTACAAGCACTGATTCACCGTTGGCAGCTGCCTATGATTCAAGCAAGCAATTTTACTGCATTCAGGCTTGTACGCAATGCTGAAACCTGCAATTCTGAATGTACTGATGCAATGCTTCGATTGCACTGTGATCCGAATAGGAATTGTGTGCTGTCCCTTTGGGAAAATTGGAGAAGTGCTTCTCTTGCACTGTAATCCGAATAGGAATTGTGTACTGTCCCTTTGGGAAGATTGGAGATTGGGGAGCCTTTACCTCCTTGCAGACATCTTTTGTGAAAACTGTAGTAGTGAATGAATGATTGTTTGCTCATCTTCACATATGTGACTATGCGTCTTGTCAAGTTGTCATGTGTTCTGACCGTGGCCGTGATTTGGCAGTAAGAACGACTACAAAGAAGTCTGAGTTAAGCTTTTTGCCGGACTACCGGTTGGAAGAGTTTCCCACTTTAATACATGCTTACTGGCTAATATGGAGTTCAAATGCATCTGTTAGTTGCACTGGTGTTCCTACAAATATCACTTTTTATGTCAATTCATAAATTTAAGAAGATTAGAGTTTATTCTCGTGCAACTTACCTAGGGCAAATAATGCCATAAGTGGTCACAGAAGTCATGAACATAGTGAAATGTAAAGTATTAACACAATTCAAGTGGTACATAGTACACCAACAAATGCATGGACTCAAAAGGTGGGTGGCAAATTAGTGTCACACCTAACTCTTACAAGAGACGGTGATATAAGCCAACCGAAGAGGATCGCATGTTGTACCCGCTATATGAGAGGGCTCACAGTTATTTTTACCGACACTATTTTGTTGTTTCCCTTGTCCATGTTCATATGCAATGCAAGGAAACTAAGGCATGCTAGGATTTAGAGGCATCAGGAATAACACCATCACAGTGATGTGCTTGGCCATGGTCTAGATGCTCCAGTAACCTTCACATCCATGTGCAGCCCGATGTTCCATAACAGGCTACAACTTAGAAGCTACAGTGTTTGTTACTAGAGGTGAACCATTGCTGAGAGCTATCTATAGTTTCAGAAGTTAATTTTACTGCATTTGGGATTGGAGGATAGGATGCAATGCGGAATGTCCTGATCAACCCACATGCTTCCGTGATCATGCAGTAGTAGTCTCGTCCAAACTTTGAGCGCACTGTAATCCAAATAGGCATTGAGTGCTGGCCAGTTGGGAAAATTAGAGATCGGGGGTTATCGCAATTCACAAAGCATGATGAATGTGATTACCTGTCTTTCCTTTCTTACAGACATTTTTCATGTGAACTTGTAATGATTGAACTCACTATTTTCTAATATTCACCATCCAGCACATTTACTTAAGTAACTATGTGACTGTGCGTCTTTTCGCATATCATGCTCACACTTATTTGACCTGGTGCTGGTACAGGCATGCTCTCAAGCTGGTGCAGCTGGGCCAGCTCCACTGTCAAAGACATTATCAGACCTAAAGGATTCCTGCTGGAGATTTTTAAGGCCACACACAATTCGTGGAACTGCTTTGGGATCCACGTGAGCATTGAGCTTTAGATTTATAATGGCTGAACCAAAGATTTAGTTTTCTAGTACTGAAACTGTTGTGTGGATGCAGAGCCTTGGTTGCTAGAGCATTATTAGAGAATCCCCAATTGATCGATTGGCGCTTGGTATTCAAAGCATTATATGGCCTTGTAGCTTTGATCTGCGGCAACGGTTACATTGTTGGGATTAATCAGATCTATGACATTGGAATTGACAAGTATGTATATTGCCTCCCTTGAATTTTGTCTTGACTTACACTTACTACCTTCATTCATAAAGGTGCCGCTACAAAGTATTACCATTTAAAGTAACATATCACCAAAGCCCAGCCAATGTTTCTGCTATACTTGTCATTTCTAAGTTTATGCCACTGAACAGGGTAAACAAACCATATTTACCTATTGCTGCCGGTGATCTCTCAGTTCAGTCAGCATGGTTACTGGTCGTAGCATTCGCAGTGGTGGGCTTCTCAATAGTCGTTTCAAACTTTGGACCTTTCATCACCTCTCTTTACTGCCTTGGTCTATTTCTTGGCACTATATATTCTGTTCCTCCATTCAGACTGAAGAGATATCCAGTTGCTGCTTTTCTTATCATTGCGACGGTACATTGCTCCTCCCTTGTTCATTACTACAGTAACAGCACCATTTTTTTACTCCCTCCGTCCCATAATTTAAGACGTTTTTGCAAGCTAAACAAGCTTGCAAAAACGTCTTACATTGTGGGACGGAGGGAGGAGCTCTTATACTTTAGAATGATAGTCCAATTATGAACTGGAAATTTTGCTTACTTTATCTCTGCTTACTTGCACTCGATCTACTGCATGTCTTACATAGGGCTGATCTAACAACTTGACTAGACAAATAACTAAAGATAAGCCTCTAAACCAAATATATAATAACTAAACATATGATAATGAGGCAAGCCTTGGATGTGGTTGCTGGCCAATCCATAACTGTAAGTGTGCAACCCTCTTGTGCGTCATTCCCATGGGCTCATAATGGGCTCCACATGACAGATACATTCGTAAGTATTTTTATACTCATTTAACTTGTATCTGACACTCTTTTTTATAAAGATCTGACAGTTTCTATGTAGCATACTAGCATTTATAATAGACAAGATAGGCTGTAGCCACAAAAGGAAATTTTATTGGCTAATATGAGCACAAACCTATTTTGTAGTTTAGCATGAGCGAAAATTAAACAGTGTTAAGATCACACTGGTTTCCCTATGCTTAGTGGTCGTCCCTGCTTTTTATTCCCATGCACATGGTGTTCCTTATGCAGCTCAGAACATGATCAGTGTGTAATTGAACTTTCTAAAAATATATTTCTTCGGAGAAATGAGAGTACGACTGAATCACCTCCACCTTAACTCTAGCTATACCAGTTTACAGAAATTGGCTTGTGAAACCTTTTGGAGAACAATTTAAATATTTAGGCGTGCTTAGAACAGTTTATTTGCTCAAAAATGCATTTCACTTATCAAGTTAGGTCCTTAGTTTCCTCGTAACTTGCAAATGATCCTCTATATAATGTTAGAAGATCTAATTTCTCTGAGTAATGATGTGCTATCATGTTTCTTGTTTTATTTCAAGTCCATGTTATCATGTTTCTATTTTACTTTAGGACAATACTATCTGGAACATTTTCTTTCTTTTTGACAAACCTATCTTTGATTTTTTACAGGTTCGTGGATTCCTTCTCAACTTTGGGGTGTACTATGCTACTAGAGCTGCATTAGGTCTTACATTCCAATGGAGGTAAATAGTTGCTGCAAGTTTATGCAATCTCTGTTAAATTACATTGTATTTTTCTACAGTCAATATACACCTATCTAGAAAGTGGTATGTTGCCTCTCATTGCAGATATTCAGAGATATTTGTGATGTCTAATGCTATGTGATACCTTTCTATCTGCAGCTCGCCCGTTGCTTTTATTACATGCTTTGTGACAGTATTTGCTCTGGTCATTGCTATAACCAAAGATCTTCCGGATGTTGAAGGGGACCGCAAGTGAGTTTCTAGGTTTTGTAGCAATCACTGCATGTCAGTTTTAAATGAATAACTAATGGTTACCTCTGTGTAGACCACCGTCTAGTTATCTTTGTGTTTTTATGGTGCACGTCCATATTTTTGTGTCACTATTCTTAGTCGCTAGAAAAAGTTATCGACTGTAGGCCCAAAAAATGTCAGCAATTGGTCGAACAAACTACTGATCAGAAAAAGTAGAACAATACAAATTAAGATTGTGAGCTTTGGTCTCCAATGTTTATTTCTTATTTCCCTAAGCCTTGACAAGTGGCCTGAGCCAAAACAATCTAGAGCTGGATTGAGGGATTTCAGCCCATATTTGGAAAACTTGTCTAAAGCATAGTCAGTTTGAAGGATCTCCAAACACAAAAGAAAGGGACGAAATTTGTAGGTTTTGCATACTGAGTGAACCCTCTGTTTCAAATGTAGACAGTTCTCTACTTTGTTCATTTGAGACTGAATATTAGCAGTCAGCATCCTCAGCTAGTTCTATTGAACTATTTATTTGTCTAAGGTACATCATTAATTGAATTACTGATCTTGTACTTACAATGTTTTCCCCTGTAGATTCCAAATATCAACTTTGGCGACAAAGCTTGGTGTCAGAAATATTGCCTTCCTTGGCTCTGGTTTATTGTTGGCAAATTATGTTGTTGCTATTGTAGTACCTTTTCTTATTCCTCAGGTTGGATTTCTACTGCTTTTGACCGTCCTTTGATATTATTTCCCTCCTTCCAGTTGAATTAGTGAAATTTCAAACTGCAGCAATGTTTCAGTTGACGGAAACATGTATCTATGGTCAGTTAGACCAGCAAAAGTTTACAGCATTGTTTACTATGATTATTTATTTATCCCAAGGATCCCTTTCTGATCAGTGGATATTTTTGAAAAAAAATGCCAGTACTTCGACGCATAACTCTGTACCAAGTAGTGTTACCTTATGCAGTTTCACTGATGGTGTTTTTAAAAATGGCAGGCTTTCAGGAGCTTTGTAATGGTGCCTTTTCATGCTGCTCTTGCAGTTGCTTTAATTTTTCAGGTAAAGATGTAGACCCTTGTAGATGATCAGTCCTGGAGTTTCTAAGATCTCTACCTTTACAGTTCAATCCTGCGTAACTGGCTTACAATTAACTTATGACCGACTGTTCTTGGACCCAAAATTAAATGGTCCAACTTTATTAAAGGCTAGACAAACAAAATATAATTTGATTACTGGGGACTCCAGCTTAGGAACCCAAACCTCAATGGAAAATGCAGCATTTAACTCATTCGAATCTAATTCCTTTGGTTCTGGAGGAAATGCATTTATTTTCCTAACTGTCTTGTTATGTTGAATGATTTCAGACATGGGTTCTGGAGCAAGCAAAGTACAGTAAGGTGAGGCTTTTAACTTACACTCTTCACAGCTCTTGTTCCTCATACAACTTTTGAAATATGAAGAGTTTATAATTGAAATTGCCAGGAGAAGCGTTGTTTGTGAGCTTGCATATGTTTTGGTTATTTTGTTAGAATAAGTAGCCCCCATGCTATTCTTCTTCTTCTTCTTCTTCTTCTTATTATTATTATTATTATTATTATTATTATTATTATTATGCAGTATCATACATGTAATCTCTCTGTTCTTGAGAGGAAACATGACATTGCAGTGTCCTGGGCATGGAATGTTAAAAACCAACGAAAGTAAAGTGCACTGAAGTTGCAATGTAGCATATGCAAATTAGTTCCATTCTTGTGACTGAGCGTCATTGCACAATTGATTTTTCTATTGCTGGTTGTACTCTCTTTATGAATTGTGCATGTATTTTTTTATATAAAAAGTTGTTGTGAAGAATGTACTTTTTTATAAGGATAGGAAAGCTGATAACTATTGTGCGTTCCAAGTGCATTAGTTTTAGCTGTTTGTTTCTGTTGCAGGATGCTATTTCACAGTACTACCGGTTCATCTGGAACCTCTTCTATGCCGAATACATCTTCTTCCCGTTAATATAGAGGTAACTTTTCCTGTCAGCACTTGCACTGCTTTCTGAAGTCTGTTTCTGAAACTTGATATAATCAATCATTTGTTATGCACTGTCAGATATGGCGTTTGACATCGGCTACACGATCGGAGCACGCACCGAAGCACGAATTCGTTGGGGCAACAGAAGAGAAACCCTTTGTGGTCTATAAAGCGTGAGCAATTTTTGTACATACTGTTTGACTGGTAGGGGAATAGAGCGGCGATGCGACGAGGATCTTGACGATGCTGTGGGAGGATCCAGTAGAAAATGACTGAGTTTTCGTGGTTGTTTCTGCCAAACAAAGAGGAAAAGAAATGAAAGTGAAAAGGTATCGGGCCTTGTTTTGGAGGGATTGGACGTATTTGAAGCAGAGTCCTCCTTTAATGCCTTATCAGGGCTTGGGTTTTTTTCAGTAATTTCAGTGTGACATATGGTTCAAACAGAATCCGATTCTTCGTTGACAAGTTTGAGCAAACTGTTTACAAACTGCACTCAGTCTGAAAGAAACTGTCGACAATGCCCTGAAACTGAACTACGGGTCCGTGTCTGCATCATAAATGCGTGCCAGCCAGCCGTGAGCTATGCTACTCTCACGAGGTTTGCAAATGTGTCCCATCGTAAGCACTCAGTCTCAGGATGTGTGTCGATTCAGCCTTTTAAAGGTGCTCGGTGCTCATAGGTGCGCTGTGTCATTTTGAAAGAAAAGAAAAATTAACCAGACTAGATCGATAGACACTGTAGTGTATATCATGTGCTTTGCACACCGTGTAAGCTGTAACTTGTATTGCACACGCACTTGTTTATTTATACCACATCACAGAAGTTTCTGACACGAGACCTTCGGACCGGCGTGCGTGTAGCATGTGTGTTCAGTTCTGGAGTAGCACGACTTTTCGGTTGCATGGACCGGCCACTTGGACGGATCCAGGATTATCCCAAGACGATCGAACTTGTGATGAGCTAGCTGTGCGTCGGCGGTAGCGGAAGGTGGAGCTACGGCCCACGTAGGTAGCCGCAACAGGCACAGTACCCCAGCCGCCGGCCGCCCGCGCCGTCTTCCTTCCCTGTCCTTCCTGCCCGAAACGCATCCATCCATGCATGCATATCGTCGCCGATCGTCGTCGTGGCGGCTGATCGGCATGTGCAGGCGCGCGCGCGGTGGTCGCTACGTTTATGAACACTACTGTTCCATGGTCTTTCCGTCGATCTACCATCTCGATCGCGATCGTGTCTATACGGCTGGCTACGCCCATTTGCCGCCTTGTACACACGCCGGCGAACAGTAACGCCACGTTGTGCACGCGGCCGGGCTACGGACGTGCGCATGCGTCCATCGCTCCTTCATTTCCTATCCAAAGACAGCAAAAAAGAAGAAGAAAAATGGATACATTGCACCGCAAGATATGCTCGGCCATCTGTTGTTAAGGTCGGCGTTCCTTTCGTTTTCGATCGATCGACTCAACTTCTTCCTATTCTTGGATTCCCATTGAAGCTAGCTCAGTGGCAAAGCCACACTTGAGCTGAGTAGTCAATTGACTACATAGCTTTTTGCAAAAACAACATACAACAAGCAGAAATTGTGCCAAAAAAAAAAAACTTATAAATGCATCAATCTGACTACACAACGCTTAGTTGACCGCACATGATCAGATTCCTAGCACCGCCCCTGAGCTAGCTAGCGTGTGACCGGAAACCAGACTGTGCCGATCGAGACGTACGTCCAAAGTCCAAATTAACAGTACGCAGCTCAGCTAGAGACCCAGAGACATTTGTACAGCAAGTAGCCTGGTCGATTAACTAGGATCTTACTTAATCTCCGTTTGCATCCATGCATGTTATTCCTGCTGCACACGCGTAGTACGTCGGTACGTGCTTATCTCTCCGGCCGGCAGTCGGCTAGCTAAAGTTTGTCCTGCCATAATCAATTCCGCAAATAGTGAGACCGGCTTATAGTTGGAAGAAGAAGAAAGCTACGTACGTGTCGCGCGTGAAATGGCAAAGCACAGCCGCCCGCGCGACGTAGTGCATGTGCAGTAACCTTCAACTGTCAAGTCCTCCACAGTACAATTAAGAGTAATCAATACTCCTATCTATATCTATATAGCTACCTGCTTGCCCTGCTCCTCGACCGTGTTGAAGTATATTGTCCGCCTCTTTTCATCAGTTCGGATTTTTGAATGAGTTAGCTGAAGTATGAATTCAATATGGTATCTGCAGTTTAGAATATTGAACGAGTTTACTGAAACACGAATTCAATACCCTGGTCCTCGACCGGTCTACACGTATGTACTCCTTAATTAACTATGCTTGCTAGTGCAAACAGTTTGCACGGCAGAAAGAAAAAGACCCTGCAATAAGCGTACGGGCGGGGTCCTAGCTAGCTTGAGGAAATTCTTGGAAATTATTCCATCGATGGATCGGCACGTACAGTTCTTCCAGCCATGGTAGGTGCTTTGACTTGGCTTGGCTGTCGGCGTGTCAGGTCAAGATCCGTAGGAGGAATATAATCCATGGGATGGAATGCAGCGGCACACCGTTCCGTTCCGTGCGTGTCCCCGAGGCTTGCAAGTTGCTCTACATGCATGTGCTATCAACGGACCGGACAATTAAGCTACTAGCTAGATCAAGGACCCGCAAAAAGGACGTGCTTGCCGTACGTGCCGCACCTCCCTCCTAGCTATACACTCGTAGTTCAACTTGTGGGGGCGGCTCAACTGAAACCACATTTCCTAGTATCCGGGTAAATGCTTCATATTTGGGGAAAAACTTACATTCTATTCATCTTCAATCCTGATAATAGAACAAACATCAGAAATAATAAAAATTACATCCAAATATGTAGACCACTTAGCGACGGCTACAAGCACTGAAGCTACCTAAACTTGATCCTCCCTTCTTGTGAGAGACGGAGACAGGAATTTCCTACGTGTGTGTGTGTGTTTGGGGGGGGGGGGGGGGGGGGGGGGGGGGGGTCCATATAAATTTATAGGTTACGACACTCACTATCTAATGGTTACTTGAGAAGAAGAAATGTGGTCACCCCTTGTTGTCTTCGTCACCGCTTCTTGTGCCTTGGTACGAAAAGACCAAGACTGACTTTGAGGGGAGATGGAGAGGGAGCGATGAAGATTCATCTGTCCCAGAGGCCAAGTTGATTATTAGGAGTACTGGTGAACGTCCGGACTCTCTTGTGCTTATATTAACACATCTAGTGCGGTGAGAAGCATTGGATACGAGGAGGAGGATGACGAGGACAAGGGTTGGACATTTTTAGAGGAGGAGCGATTGAGGAGATGCTAGCTGTTGAGAGGTCAATGAGGTCGGGCGATGGCGAGACTGCATCGGAGAGTAGAGCGAATGGCTACACATATTAGAGGGAGAAAATCCGGACCTTATTCGAGCTTCATGAAATTGGCTATTGTTGATCGTTGGTTTAAGCTAGCTGACCTCATGGAATTGACTATGATATACTCATAATTGCACGCAGATTTTTTCTAGAATCAGTTTTTTTTTGCGGGGTTCTCTAGAATCAGTCGCATGCCGTTATGAATAGACTTTTGTGAATTAAAAGCTCAAAAATATGAAAAGCACTTTTTCCTTATTCTCTCGAGTAAAAAAAGGCATTTTCCTTGTTTTCGGGGGGAAAAAAGAGAGAGAGGAGAATTAGCCGCAAAGGGAGAACGTGAACCAAAAAGAGGCGGCCATCTCGCGGCCCATTATCCGAAGTAGCCAACGACCGACCGAGCCGATCGAGCCCGACCAGGTCGGGATTCCGGTGCGCTGGAGTCAGCAACGCGGCGGCTCTCGTACCGGCCTTCGCCGGGCCCTCCGCGCGACGGTTGGGGAGGAGGGGCGTCACACGCGGGGCCCCACTTTTAAATGCCCAATGGCTACGTACGTATACGCGCGGCAACCCGCATCTCCAGCTCACTACACGCGGCGGCGCCGCCGTCTACTACACTGCGTAGCAGTCTGGTTACTGTAGAGCATCGATGGCGGCGACGGCGAGGTCCCCTCGGCGAACAAGCTGTAGGTGGAGGCCAGCGGGGCGATATGCGCGTTGAGCCGTTACGTGGAGCATGCCGTGGACGAGCGTACGTGGACGGCGGTGCTCGCCGGAGCTGAGCAAGAAGAGGCGCGCTCCAGCCGGGCGTAGCTGCATTGACAGTTCATGTAAAAGCTCAACCTAGTGGAGAGAAGCAGCTGACAATTCAACACCCATGCATGCATGGACTTCGGATTTCAGGCATATGATGGGACCGAAAAGAGACATACTAATATATTCGATGAAGTATAGTACATCTGAAAATATGGATGAAAATGGAGAGGAAACTAGTAGTCCGTTTTGGAAAAAAATACGAAAACATAGTGAGCTATATAGAAACAAAAAATGAAAATTTACAAACAAGAAGCCGACAAAATATATGATTCTTCTCCCATCAGCGCTCCGTTTAATTCATCCCTATCTAGAAATATAGTGGTTTCCGAACTCAAAAAAACTGTTTAGTTTTCAATCGGCTCCGATGGTTCAGTGTTTGTCGATTCCTGCGTGTGGTTAAAAGCACGCTGACCGCATGTGTGCTCGTGGTGCGCACACATATGCAATTTCCCTCTCGTTTTCGACAAATGTCTAGCTCCGGGGTTGAGCGGTGAGTTAATTCAATGGGCCATCGCAAGAACAATCAATCGCAAGGACTGGGTTAAGTAGCGGTTGTGATAACCCCGTGCACTGTTTCACTCGAGCAGGACCAACGTTTTATCACTGTGCATCTGCAGTGCGTACTTCGCGGAATATTTGCCGTCAGAAACAACAAAGGATAAGAGACATGAGAGGCTTCAAGACTTTTCTCTGCGAATAATGAGACTTTCAGGGCTTGTATTAGGCAAACTGAAAGTGATAGGCTGTACCTGTTAGCGATCTATATATGTACATACATTCAGTACATGTGACAGTGATACACGAGAGAGTCTGAAGACGCGCGCCGAACATATGGTGCAGCATATTTTACACAACGAGACAAACTAACTAACTAATATTCTGTCTTCACTTCAGTTTTGGGCCATGTTTAGAACGTGTGGATCTCACCAAACCGCATTCAAATTTATATCCGACGAAATCCTTGCAGATTTTTTATTCGATGAATGAATATGGCCCAGTTTTACTAAAAACTGAATTTTCATTATCAGCCTTATATAGGTGCCATATGTTTTAGCGTCCTTGCAACTAGTAGCACCTATTGCCCGCAAAAAAGAAAAAAGACACTAGCACCTATGATATCATCGTGCTACAGAGGTTTCAGATCATGCATCAGATTCATGGCAAGATTGAAATCTTGTTTCAAATTGAGCTGTGGGAATCAATGGCCTGATGCCCCACCGCTGGATGCTTGCAAACATGGGGGCTCTTGAGGAGACAAGATCCGAACCGTACTGCTGGTATGGCAGCGCTGTTCTTTGAGATCCAAGCCCCACTGACAGTATAGCAGCACTGTTCTGTAAGATCCAAACCCCACTGACAGTACAGCAGCACTGTTCTGTTCTTTATCGTTAACCCGCCAAAATAAACATGCGTGTCATCTTACCGCAAACTTGCTTGCTTCTTTGACAGCGCTCTACATTTTACCTGATTATCATTATACTATATATTCGCAAAAAAATAAGAATCATTATACTATATTGAGGTGATAATGTGTAAGTAGATTTGTATTCTTATCTTGATGTATGTTTCTTTTTCTTTTCAATAAGGGGATTCTTATCTTGCAATCGGTTCCATATGTCCTCATCGATGTGGTCCTCTCACCTTATCTTGCATCTTCCATATACATTATTTGCATGATGCAATTTCTGCCTAGTTTGAAACAGAGCAAAGGGGCGGGGGATGTCATCTAAGGGCATCTCCAATGCGGACCCGTAAACCTCCCGCAATCGTTCGAACAGCGTTGTCCGGACCACGAAAATGATCCAACGCCGACCTGTATCGGTCTGCGGGGCGGTCCGGACGCGATTTCTCCCGTAAATTGGAGATAAAAGTGTGGGAGGTTTGCAGGAGTTCGGACACCCGAAACGTAGGACTCAGACACCCCCGCCCACCCAATCCCCCTCCCGGTCTCATTTTCTTCCACTCCACCCCTTCTTCTCCTTACTTTGCATCCACACCCTCCACCTCCGCCGCCGCAGCTGTTCGTCTCCGGCCGCCACAGACACAAGCAGCACCGACGCGCCCCCACGCTGTTCCGGAGGAGCTTTCAACCCTGGAGTCATTTGTACCCAGGTACACTCCGCCCCCTGTCGACGACCTCCATGACGGACACCACGCCTAGTAGGTGTTCGATCGAATGTCATTAAACTTATTTTGAAATGTTATGTCGCTTTAGAGTACGAAGGATGGTGAGCTACTCGACCATGGAGGACGAATTATTGTGTGATGTGTGGTTGGCCGTATCCGCAGATTTCGTAGGCAGGACCAGAGGGCCGCCCTTCTTGGAGCAAGTGCATAAAAAGTTTCATGTAGGAAAGCACATTGCACCCTATGACGTGTACATCATACGACCACGCAACGTGAGATCGTTGTCGTATCGCTGACACGCTATCCATGTCAGTGTCATCAAGTTCTGCAACTTGGTCAGTCAGCTCGAGGCAAGGTGGCCATTGCACGCGGGCATGGAGGAGATGGTAAGTTTTACTTCCTCTTGCTAAACTTGTTGATTGATTCGTTCACTCAATGTTGGTCTACACATTATATTTAGTCCGCACGCGCCGCCGTGTTGTACACAGGTCAAAAGGATGGACATTCACGTGCACACACTACTGGATGAAGCTGAAGGGGAAATATGTGTGGGAGGACATGATCCGTTTCTGAAAAACTTGTTGGACATCCGGGATCTAGTCGAATTTGAGACTTTTTGTACTAGACTTAATTTGCATGTTATGTGTGGATGATTTGTGCTATTTGCTATCCGAACTTTGATAAATATCGGGTGGTTTGCATGAATTTCGCCTGCTTTGTTAAAATGCGGTTTGAAATGTGTGCGGCTAGCGTTGGATGGCTGCCTCCCGCATCTGTGTCCGCGGACGGATGCGGGAGGTTTTTTGCGGATTGCCGTTGAAGATGCCCTAAGCATCATATTTTTCATACATTTATTCTTGCGGTTACAAACAAGTGCCAAATTCAGCGCACATAATCACACACTAAAATTAAGACCTGGGGCATGTTCATACGTTTTACTAAATTTCTGCTGAACATAGTATTTGTGTGCATTTTTTTGAGAGCTTGTTGAGTGTTTTAGTTTTTGCTGAACTTGTTGAGATAATCTACTGGCCACTCTACTCAGAGCCTTAGAGTGTTCTCTCACTCCTCTATCTCTTTGCTTGCACAGATTTGTCCTCCCTGAAAGCTGAATAAAACTGTTGCTTATAGATGATTTGGTGCGGCATACAAGAGTATATAAGAGGGTACAAACCGACTTGGGGTAGGGGTACAAAACTGACTTGGACTAGAAGTCGTATACCATAATGACTACTCTAACATCCCCCCGCAGTACCAACGGCAGGCTCGACGACGTTGAGACTGAAACAGATATCTTGAAACGGCTTAGTAGGCAGTGCCTTGGTGAAAATGTCAGCAAACTGAGCCGTAGAGGGAACATGAAGCACCCGAACCTGACCAAGAGCAACCTTTTCACGAACAAAATGAATATCAATCTCAATATGCTTTGTGCGTCGGTGTTGAACTGGATTGCTGGTCATGTAGACTGCTGATATGTTGTCACAGTAGACAATAGTGGCCTGCTCAATAGGCCTGTGTAGCTCGGAGAGTAACTGCCGAATCCAGATGGTATCTGCAACGGCATGTGCCACAGCGCGATACTCAGCCTCGGCCGACGAACGTGAGACTGTAACCTGTCTTTTCGAAGACCAAGAAATCAAATTGTTACCAAGAAAAACACAAAAACCGGAAGTGGACCTTCGAGTGTCAGGACAACCAGCCCAGTCTGCATCAGAGTATGCGGTAAGCGAGTTTGGAGAAGAATTATTGAGGTGGAGACCATGATTGAGAGTTCCTTTTAAATACCGAAGAATGCGTTTAACATGATTATAGTGAGGAACCCGGGGATCATGCATATAGAGACATGCTTGTTGAACAGCAAAAGAGATTTCAGGACGAGTAATGGTGAGATATTGGAGAGCACCTGTTAGGCTACGATAGAGAGTAGGATCGGAAAAGGGTTCACCGGTAGCCGAAAGTTTAAAACTAGTATCGACAGGAGTGCGAGATGATTGACAGTCAAGCATACCAGCACGATTAAGAAGATCAAGAATATACTGGCATTGGGAAAGAAAAAGGCTGGAGGAATCTCGAACAACAGCAATGCCTAAGAAATGATGAAGGAGTCCTAGGTCAGTCATAGAAAATTCAGATCTAAGAAGAGAGACAATATGATCTAAGAACTTTTGAGAGGAGGCGGTAAGAATGATATCATCTACATAGAGAAGTAAATAGGCAGTGTCAGAAGTTTGA
Source organism: Triticum aestivum (assembly GCF_018294505.1). Lineage (NCBI taxonomy): Eukaryota > Viridiplantae > Streptophyta > Magnoliopsida > Poales > Poaceae > Triticum > Triticum aestivum. Next base: position 450,063,789 of record NC_057796.1, read on the forward strand.
TGATACACAAAAAGAGAGGTGTCGGAGAGAGATGGAGTGAAGCCTATTGTTTGAATGAAGGAGGAGAAGCGTTGAAACCAAGCTCGTGGGGCCTGTTTAAGACCGTAGAGAGATTTCTGAAGAAGACATACATGAGTTGGAAAGGATGGATTTTCAAAACCCAGAGGTTGCTGGCAGTAGACAGTTTCTTGAAGGGAACCATGGAGGAAAGCATTTTTAACATCAAGTTGGTGAATGGGCCATGAAGAGGAGACAGCAACACTAAGAACGGTGCGAATGGTGCTAGGTTTAACAACAGGAGAGAAGGTTTCTTCGTAATCAATTCCTTGTTGCTGAGAAAAGCCACGACAAACCCACCTGGCTTTATATCGTGAGAGGCTCCCATCGGAGTGGAACTTTTGGCGAAACATCCATTTGCCAGAAACAATATTTGTATTGGGAGGACGAGGAACAAGTTGCTAGGTGTTGTTTTGAAGTAAAGCAGTATATTCTTCTTGCATGGCAGCGGCCCAATTGGGATCAAGTAGAGCAGTTTTGTAATTCTTTGGAAGAGAAGTGAGAGATACGGAGGTATGAAGGTTTAGGCGATCTTGGGGTTGATGAAATCCTGATTTGGCCCTAGTATGCATGCGATGATCATTAATCGGGGCTGCTGTAGGAATAGCACGAGGGGGTAAGGTGGGTACTAGTGAGTCCGGCGCAGCGGAAGAGTCGGACGAAGGAGTAGGGCTGGGTGGTGGAGTGGGAGCAGGGCTGGGTGGTGGAGTGGGAGTAGGGGCCGGGGGTGTTGGGGAGGAAGCAGGGGTCGGGGGAGTTGGAGACGTCTCGGGTGGGGTGAGTGTATGGTTGGGATTGGCTATGGTGGGTGTTAATGGTGGTGGTGATAAGTTGTGTTCGGCAGGTAGGGGAGTATATAGTTGGAAAGGACGGGGAGAGGGGGTGTTTGCGGAGCTAGGGGTGTTGGATGGTGTAGTAGTGCGTTGTGAGAAAGGAAAAATGTGCTCAGCAAACGTGACATGACGAGAGACATGAACGTGTCCGGTGTGAAGGTCGAGACAGCGATAGCCTTTGTGCTCGTCAGAGAAGCCGAGAAAAGCACATGGGATAGAGCGTGGTGACAATTTATTTGCAGAAGTGGCATAGGCATTGGGAAAACAGAGACAACCGAAAACACGAACCGCGGAGTAGTCGAGGTGGGAAAGAAAGAGGGAATAATAGGGAGTAGTGTTGGGTTTAGTTTTAGAAGGTCGAATATTTAGAAGGAAGGTGGCCATGTGTAGGGCTTCAGCCCAAAACTTGGGAGGCATAGATGATTGAATGAGGAGAGTGCGAACTATATTATTGAGGGTGCGAAGAGAGCGTTCTGCTTTACCATTTTGAGGGGAGGTGTAGGGACATGAGAACCTAAGCAGGATGCCATGTTGTAAGAAGAAAGTACGATTTTTAATATTATCAAACTCGCGACCATTGTCACATTGGATAAAGCGAATTGGGAGAAAGAAGTGAACAGACACATAGCGTTGAAAATTAAGGAAAAGAGAATGGACCTCGGATTTGTTGCGTAGAGGAAAAGTCCAGACAAAGTGGGTGAAATCATCTAGGATAACAAGGTAGTATTTAAAACCCGAAATACTTGCAATGGGAGAGGTCCATAAATCACAATGTATTAATTCAAAGGGATAAGTGCTACAAGAACTAGAGGAACTAAAGGGAAGACGCACATGTTTGCCTAATTGACAAGACTCGCAAAACACATAATTATGAGTGTCCCTATGACATGGTATGGCAAATTCACTAAGCATAGAAGCTAAGATGGCGGGGTTGGGATGGCCCAAGCGACGATGCCAGAGATCGACGGAGGCCAGCATGGATGTTGGAGGGGTGGCGGCAGGAACTCCATTAAGAGAATAAAGATCACCGGAGCTATTGAAGCGAGCGATCTCAGCCTTGGTCAGGTAATCCTTCACGGATAAACCAAAAGGGTCAAATTCAGCTGAAACTAGATTGTCGCAAGTAAATTGGCGAACAGAGATAAGATTTTTAATGAGGGCGGGCGCAACTAGAACATCGCGAAGTAAAAGAGGTTTGGTGGAAGAGGGAAGTTGAGCCTGACCAACACAATATATAGGAATAGATGATCCATCTCCAAGGATAATGGAAGGGAAAGGAGATTTAGTGCAAGAAGATAACCTATTACTAGATGCAGACATATGACTAGAGGCCCCTGAATCAAAGATCCAATCCGTACCTGAGTTTCCTTGTGCAGCAAAGTTATTCATGGCCTGGAGAAAGGCAGCTTGATCCCAGCTCGGCGTCGCAGGTGAGGTTGGCGTCGGAAGCGGTGCCGGCGGATACGATGGTGAAGGCAGTAGGGCCGGCTGGGGAGTGTAGTAGGCATTGGCCGGCTGTGGTGGGGGTGGCGTCGGGAGCAGGACCGGCTGAGGTGTGTAGTAGGCGCCGCCGTCGGTGCTGTAATGACCATAAGGAGCATATGTCGGGGTGGCGTGATAGGCATTGGCCGGCTGTTGGGGGTTGAGAACCCCGGGAGCACCAGTAGGCGGCCGAAGGCCGGGTTGCCAGGCACCTGAGTATGCCGGCGGAGCACCGAGGGTGGACGGAGCGGACCAGGGCATGGGCCATGCTTGAACAAGCCCCGTCCAAGGATCATGAGGAGGCCGCCATGCAACCGCAGATGGAGCACTGGTGGGTGGTGCTGGACTCGGTGCTGGGAATGTCGTAGGCGGAACCGAACGAGTCGACGGCGGCCTGTAGATAGGGTTTTTGCCGCGGTAGTTCGGACTAGGACGCCAGCCTGGGGGCGGTTCAACAGATGACGATGCGGACGGCCCGGCAGCAGGAGCCGGCCTGGAAGGCGGCGCTGGTGTAGACGACAGAGGAGGACGAGCCGCAGCATGAAAGACCTTAGGGCGAGAGTCCTTGCGAGCTTGTGTTTCCGCCGCGAGTTGTAGCAAGGAACGAACTTCAGTGAAGGTAGGAGGGGGCCGTATCATCGGTATGAACGAGGCTTACTTGTCAAAGTCTTCGCTGAGGCCGACGACGGCGATATTGATTAGCTGTGAGTCGCTAACTGTATCGCCGAGTTCGCGGAGCTCATCACCAATGGTCTTAACGCGCTGGCAGAACAGGTTCACCGGGGCATCTCCTTGCACCATATTGCGAAGCTCGGTGTGGAGAGCGTTTTTCCGAGCGTCGGTGTTGCTTTGGAAGAGCTGACGGAGGGAGTGCCAGATGTTGGCAGCGGTGGCGCCGTCGTGATCGAGCATGTTGAAGATCTCGGTGGTGATGCGGGTGTAGAACCACTGGACGATCGCGAGATCGTCTTTCAACCATTGCGGATCGTCGGGGCGGGGAAGACAGTTGGCGGCGACATGCGAGCGCAGGTTGCAGCGGCCGAGGTGGAGATCGAAGATATGTCTCCAATGGTAGTAGTTGTGGGCGGCGAGATGAAGAACTATGGGGATGTAGGGGCTGACGTCGGAGATTGTGTCAGCAAGAGATATTGGTGCGGCGAGGATCGGTGCAGGGTAGTTTTGTGGAGCTATGGTGAGGGCCGAGAGAGAAGCGGCCGCGGCGTTGGCAGCCTTGGCGATGAGTGCGGCCCAGCGCTCGAAGTAGCCGGGCGGCGGCGGCGGCGGTGGCGTTGGCGGAGCCATACCTTAAACCCTGGGACCGGTATCTGATACCATGAAAGCTGAATAAAACTGTTGCTTATAGATGATTTGATGCGGCATACAAGAGTATATAAGAGGGTACAAACCGATTTGGGGTAGGGGTACAAAACTGACTTGGACTAGAAGTCGTATACCATAATGACTACTCTAACACCCTATCTTTAGTGCGCTGCATCTATTTCAGGGATATGCCGTGGCTTTATTGACATCTTGTTCTTTTTCATAAACGGTCAGGAAATATTGCTATCTTATTGGACCAGCTAGCTAGATTCAGCCTCTTTCTAGTAAAAATATATAATAGGCGACTGCTCTGCATCATTGCTACGTTACAAAATATGCAGAAATCATAGAGGCGCGTACTCCTGTTTAATCATTTGTCCTATCACATGATCGGGAGGCCTAGCAGAAAATTCCAAAGATTCATGTGATGTGCCCGATACAAGCCAATGACAAATACAAATAAAGCTAGGTACAGAGATCTTAGCCTGTGAAGTTGACAAAAGGAGAATCATCCAAAGTTACATCCCAGAAGACAACAGATGATTGGAGGGTGTGCCATTCATCATTTACCTTTTCCCCTTGTGATCTTGCAACAATGCAACGGAAGAACAAAATTGTTATCTTTTGAACATACATAACCGGAACAGTAGATAGAAGTAACATATTTGTTGTATTTAACCCTAGGAAAACTAAGGATTCTCTCTATATAGAGATTATGTGTGTCCCAATTGTCATATACACGCAAGAAGAATGCGCACAATGGACCATAGCAAAACCGCTTTCCAGTCTTACAAATCTAAACGCCTATATGTGCAAATTATCTAAGTACAAAATTCTACTTTTTTTCCCCTTACAAATCGGTCTTTAGCTTCACTGTAGTACTATTCCATATCATTTTCTTGTTTCATGGGGCAGCTAGGGAGGAGCTCTGGGTGTTCTTCTTGTGTAGGGAAGCGACTCTACAAACGGTTTGTGTCAACTATATCTTCCGTCTCTCAACTATACTAAAGTCTAAATTTGATCCCTCAACTTTGTACTGAGATATATCGCCAAAAAAAGCTAAATTGAGATATACATTGTTGGTCCATCAAGTGTCAAAACCCTCGCTCAACTTGAATAGAGACCCATTTTTTAGTGCTGGTGAGGCGACATTATAGCATACATAGCACCCCCACATTGAATAACTAAAACTAATAAGAAAACTGGGAAATAAATAAAATAGAGCAAATGTAGAAGAAAAACCCATAAATATTTCAAAATTTTAAAAAATATTATGGAAAACAAATGGATTTTGATAAAAATAAGTAAATGCATCTTTTCTTCATTTTGAATTGATTTGTGTTATGAATTTATAGATTCTTAAGTAATTTTTATGGAATAATCCTATTTAAATTTTTGTACTTTCTTTCAAGAATAATATTTTTTGTCTTTTGTGTTAAATTTTGTTTCAAATTTTCATAATTAAATTTTTTAAAATAATTATTTTCCCATATGTACTTTAAAAACTCATGATTTTTTTTGGCAAAAGGGCCGAATGCCATATATCAAGTTGCACAAACTCTTACATAAACACCCATAGATAAACTAAAAAATACATCCAAATAATTGAGTGTGTTTAAGACTTCTTTCCTCCTGCATCCATCGACGGTGTGCCATGAGAAAATCGCATTGCCACCTCTGGGCCTCCATCTTAGCGGAACAAATTTGTTTAAACCCGGGACCTTTTAGAAACAGTGGTTGGAAAGTCGTCCTTGTAGACCAGAAAATGTTGGCGGACGCGATCTGCCTAGCAAATCACTGCCCTAGAGAGGAAATCACCGGAGGGTGTCTATGGAACGCCCTAGTTTCGGCCATATGGAGTTTTGGAACACAAATCTCACCTGCTCCTCATCGAGGCCTAGGTTAACCAACCTTTGACGCTCGGAAATGGAGCTGAAAGACAAAATCGCACAACCATGTTATTCGCTCCGTAGGATAGCTGAACAGACACAAATATGCAAAAAATAAAAACATCCTTCCAATCATACGAAGAAGCAACACCATTGTCTCGTCACCGCCAATCGGAGACAAACCCTAAATTTATTCCTAACTCTACCACCATCAGACTAAAGCCCTGGTGTCCTGGGGGCCTCCCCAGCCTCACCAGAGTAACAGATTGAAGGTGTGTGTGTGGGGGGGGGGGCTTCAAACTCGTTAGAGAGGGTAGGGTAGACCAGCCACTACCGCATGTCACCTGCGTCGAGGAGTAGGAGCGGAAAGCACGACCAGTTGGAAAGCACTTTTAAACATTTTTTTTGTGAGATATGTTTGTGAAATACATTTCTAATATCTATGTAAAAAATAAATAAATAAAATCATGAACTTCTAAACATACTTCACAAACTTTGTGGAATTCCATGTAAAAAAAGAGGCCTTTCAATATAAGGAACCATAAGTACCAAGTATAGAACTGAGGGATCAAACTTAGAATTTGGCAATGTTTTTTTTCTAATATCCTCATGTTTATGCATGCAAACATATTATTTCTTCCAAATTTTAAGTTTCTAACACACAAGCAATATTTCTTTTAAACACAACACAAACACAAATGCTGACACGCACGCGCATACACTCGTCCCGGTGAACGGAAGCCCCCACACCCTACCCCTATAAACACCTCCAAGATATTGAGCTGACACAACATTTTAAGATTGACGAAGTCACCACAGACGCCTCACAGTCGACGAAAACGTCTTTTCCCCCTGAACTAACATTGCCGGAAAGTCTGAAATAAATTCAAAAAAATATGAGCACCAATGCAAGTCTAGGACATAAATTTTGGTGGACTGATTCTACCACAAGAAAACTAACCATGTGAGCTACGCTTAACTAGCAAATCTCGTGCACGCACCAGCAATCCAACCAGAAATTCTATAGTTTAGAGTTTATGAGCAGGCACAAATGTACCTGTGAATTGGCACGTACGTACGTGTGACGACGCTCATTGCGGGTGCACGCTAGCACTCCGCTGTCCGCCAACCGAAACCGCCCCTACAGAGTGCAATGCAGGAAAGAGTGAGAGAAAACGGCTTCTCTTCCTTTTTCCCCGACGGAAAAAGAAACAAATCTGCAGGCCAGCTACGCGGCTGAGGCCGGCTATAAAAAGACGACGCCCATATGCCCAGCCAACCACCCCGCCCGCAGGAGGAGGACCATCCTATTCCTAGCAGCTAGCTACGCGGCACACTTGCACTTCGTCGTCCCCAGCAATCGAGAATCTTTCGCAGATCGACCGATCCACCGGCCGGTGCAGCCAGCCCCCCAGTTAATTCAGGTACTGTAGCCGTGTGTGTACCACCGCCACCATGAATTCATGGCTTGCTTTTCTTGATGTTGGTTCGCTAGTTGGCATGTTTAGGGCTTAATTTGTGTTCATCTTGCTGTGTTCATTTGGGCTGAAAAAAGTTTTGCAGCTGTGTTCATGTTAGCTTTGAGCTTATTATAGTAATCGTCGTTAATTGCTTGGGGTAATTCAACGCTAATATGCATGCCTACTTAATTGTTCCTCATCGATTATCTACCGGTGCAATCAAGCTCACTTCAATGAACTACTTATTTGCTTGCAGGGCTGCACTAGTAGCATCAACCACTAGCTTGATAGCAACTAGCAACATAAACCAGCAAGGGCACTGCGATTCGCAGCACAACTCGCAAGTTGGGATCGAGTCTTGGTTGCCGGCCGGAGGCAGCGGCAACGTGCAGTACATGGACGCCTTCGGCTGGAGCACGCAGCCTCCTGTGACGACCGTGCCCAGCTGCCCGACCGACGACGCCCTCCTCGCCGCCTTCCTGGGCGCGGGCAGCTTTGAGGAGCTCCACTCCGCCGGCGCCGGCGATGGCACCGTGTGCTCAGACGCCTACCACGGCGGCCTTGACCTGCCGTCGTGCCAGAGCGACCTCAGCCTCCTGCGCTGCCAGGACGGCGTTGCGCTTCCCGGCCACGGCGACGCGTCGTCCAACGTCTTTCTTGGCTCGGCGGGTGGTTTCCTACCGGCCATCGCCGGCCAGCACGACGGGCTCCATGACAGGTTCGCGTTCGTCCCTGATGATCCCGCGCAGGCTGCCGGCTCCCACACCGCCTTCTCCGGTTACAGCACCACCACCGGCGGCGGCGGCGGGAACGTCTCCTCCGGCGAGTCCAACACGTACGGCGGTGGCGGGCACGAGACGGAGGTGGCGTCGCCGCCGTGCGCCGTGTCGCGGCGGGCTCAACAGATTAGCCAGGTGGCCCCGCCTCCGACGAAAAGGAACAAGATGCCGGACGAGCACCCGGCAGTTGGCGTGACTTCGGCGACGACGACGACGACGGTGGAGGCCAGAGAACGGTGGGGCACGAACCGGGCCGCCGCACCGACGACCAGCATCACGTTCGGGCACAGCGGCGGCCGGCGCGGGTACGAGCCGGACACGGAGGCGATAGCGCAGGTGAAGGAGATGATCTACCGCGCGGCGGCGATGCGCCCCTTGCCCAGCCTGACCGCCGCCGCCGCCGGAGAGCCGCCGCATGAGCCGTCGTCGTCGAAGCCGCGGCGGCGTAAGAACGTGCGGATATCGAGCGACCCGCAGACGGTGGCGGCGCGGCTGCGGCGGGAGAAGGTGAGCGAGCGGCTGCGCGCGCTGCAGAGGCTGGTGCCGGGAGGGAGCAAGATGGACACGGCGTCCATGCTCGACGAGGCGGCCAGCTACCTCAAGTTCCTCAAGTCGCAGGTCGCCGCCCTGGAAAGCCTGGGCGGGGGCGGCGTCGGCCGCGACGACGACGGCCGGTACTCGTCGCTGCGGCGGTACACGGGAAGGAATTTCAACCCTTTATCCCGTGGTATCGGCGGCGGCGGCGGCACCATGCTCGCGTTCGGAAGAGACGGCGTCGCTGGCTACGTGAAATCCAGTAGGAACAAGAACATGCAGTTGTAACAAGAACACAAGTTGCTGTGTTGATGTCACTGTGGTGACATGAGATCGAAGTATATCCATCGAGATGCCTCGATCGATCTGGCGTTTTCATGAAGGATGGATTGATTTGATGGTAAAGTGTTCAGATTTACCATACGTTGACAGGAATAAAAATGTGTGATTTGTACATTTGGGAACTGTTGGAAAGCACTTTAACTTGCAATCATGTATGAATTCCAGGAATAAAAATGTGTGATTTGTACACTTGGGAATTGATGGAAAGCACTTTAACTTGCAATCATGGATGAATTCTATGTGGGTAGCTGCCTAATGTGTGTAGTTATATGTACTAAGATTTTTTGTGTGAGAAAACTTTCGATCTATTCATCTTCAATCATGCCAGTACAACGAACAACAGAAATAATAAAAATTACATATAGACCCGTCTAGCGACGACTACAAGAACCAAACCCGAGCAAATCCACCGAGGATAGACCCGCCGGAGACACACCTTCACACGTCTATCAACGATGCTAGACGCATCACCGGAACGGGGGCTAGGCGGGGAGACCTTTATTCCATCTTCAGAAAACTGCCGCCGCCTCCCTTTCCTGAATAGGATACAAACCTTAACAAAACTCAAAGAAACGACTAATAATTGAGCCCTCCTGCCGGCCCTTGCCAGGATCCACCGCGCCCTCATAGCCGTAGGGTCACTGGAGATGAGGCAGACCTGCGGCGGCGCCGGTGAGAGGCACGAATTGTAGCTTTTTTTTGGAAGAGGAGGAGGCGGCGGCTGCGTGACCTAATTAAGCCTCAACGATATGTACTAAGTGGGTGCTTGGATTCAAGGAACTTATTTTAGTCTGACTAAAAATAGTCTCTTTAAGAGGCTAAAGTTTCAAGCACCCCTGACTAAAGAGGGGCTAAAACTAGTCTTGAGACTAAATTTTTTTAGTCAGGGGTACCCCTACTAAAATGTGGATTAGTCCTCTCTCTCCTCATTTAACTCCTCTCCTTTAACACATGCGAGTTATGGATTGGAGGGTTTGAAGGATAATAAATACTCATTAACTTGATTTTACTCTCTTTAGTATTTAGATCCAAGCATGGATGAGACTAGCAAGTTTTAGTCCCACTACTTTTAGTCATGGGACTAAAACATATCAAGCACCCTCTAAGACTGATGGCTTGCTGATCACCTTGTTTCGGAGATGATGTAAAGCTTAAGAAAAGAAAATGATGGAAAGGTGCGAGCTTTTGTCTATCTGAATTCTGACATCGCCGAACTTTTTGCATGCATGCTACTAGTAACGATGAAGGACTGATGCTGCATGCATGCACAGCACAGCACAGCACACAGAAAGTTTGCTTTTTCTTGTGCAAACTCGAAAACTTTTCTCCACTGCATGCATGCAGAGTAGCATGTGTAGTACATTGATTGAACTATGCATGATAGGTGTGATGATTAACTAGCTTTCCTACTAAGGCTAAGCTAGAGCTAATCGCATGCATGTAGATGTGTGTGCTATGACCAGTGCAGGAATTTTAGTCTCTAAAAATTTGGAGCATAAATCAATAAGTAACAACGCGAGAACGCCATCGAAATGTGAAATGCCGAAGATATGCAAATCCTTTTCAGTTTAGCTAGATGTAAGTTGGCCGAAAACAGAATTTGGATCAATCGGTTTTGTTTGAGAAGGAAGGAGGCGTGGCTGAGCACCGAGGTCACCAACGGCGGCATCCAGGCGAGTGCAGCGAGGCCCGGAGACGCTGGCGAGGCATCGGCCAAGACAGAGGTGAGTTTGAATGTTGACGGTTCAAGGTGCGAGGGGTGCAGGTTTGCCAGAAAATTCGGGTGGTTCACCGGTTTAGAGATATGGCAGGGTGTGGCACTAGCATGACGGTTGAGGGAAGGGCGGGGCGGGTTGTTGAGGCTGGCGCGGGAGCGCTGCCGGCTGCGGGCGGCGGAGGCAGGCGATTCAGCCGCTGGTCGTGGGCTAGAACTCATCTAAATGAGATTTAATTTGGTTTCATTCATCTTTTATAGCCATTGGATGTGATGCTATAAGATGCGTGTGTGCTGACGTGGGTTATATTCGTTCTTGTTTTCCAGATGAATGAGACCAAATTACGTCTCATCTAAATGAGTCCTAGGTACTCCCAAAAATAAATCTACTGAGAAAAGAAAATCGGTCGAGTGCCATGGAGCACGGCATCACTGTAGCGGCATTGTTGCATTGGTACCCGTACCACTGCCCAGTTTGGGGCTGGGTGGCTGCCCGATGCCAAAAAGACATTCCCCTGTGCATCGCCGCCCGCCTCGTTCGGTGCCAAAGTCAGGAGAAGACCACCCTCTGACCAAAGCGGCAAAGCCCCAGAGCGCGTACGTGATTGCGCCTCACATGCACCCTCTCACCTCTCTCGGTCTCTCCCCGAACGTTCGCCGGCTTTACGTGCGGTGGCGGTGCGACTTTCGATTGGCCACCGCCACCGCGTCCGGACTCCGGACGTAACAAACTCGGCCGCCGACGAGCGCGTCACCCGGGAAGGCCGCCGGAGAAGCGAAGGCGTAGCTCGATTTGACCGTGAAAAAAGTCCAGATCGGGTACAGAGGAAGAAGAAGAAAACGATAAGGTCAGCCTGTCAGGTCAGATGATGAGCGGGGTAGGCTGAATTCCTGCTGGGATCGAGTGCACATGTCGAACGCCATGTGAGAGGTGACGACGGACGGGATGGATCGACGCAGGCAGGCGCAACTTGGCTCGGTGGTTTGGTGATGCGTGCTGGAACGGCTTGGGGTATTAATTCCACAAACCGAGCCTTACGTTTGCATGGCAACTGATATGATCGATCGATTTTCCCATTCTCTTTTCCTTTTCTTTTCCCGCGCGTACGTCGATCGCCTAGATGATGGATCGATATGTACGCACGAGCATGTATGTGTACCTTTTTTTTGATGAAAATATTGTATTGCTCATCTCTAAAGTTCATACAATCAATCACGGCTAGCTCCAAGGCATCGGGAGGACCAGAGCCTAACCAAGTCATGGTTCTACCTCTAGACGAGCAAATTTAGTTAAGCTATCATTAACCTTATTTTGACTATGATTAACATGAATAATACAACTTTCATGAAGAGACATAAAATAACTAATCTTCTTAATGAAGCGACGAGGGACCAGTAAACCGGTCTATCAACCTTGTAGTTTGGATCAATTTCACCGCAACAATTGAATCCATCTCGATCTTCAGTGGTACCTCACTTCTCTCGATGGAGAAAGACAAACCTTCCATGCATGCACATAATTCGGCTTCAAGTGCTTCTCAACAAGAAAACAGCTGCCTGCAAGAAGAGAAAATGATGGCATCCTTGTCATCTCTTAGCACCATTCCAACACCTGCCGACCCATCATCCACGTAGGAACCATCGGTGCAAAGCTTCACCCAGCTGGGTTTTGGAACAGTCCACTTGGGACCTGCTGCACTCCTTACCCATGTGGCCTGGCACCCAATGAAGTATGCACCAAACATGTGATTGGGCATTTTTTCTGTGTGTGAGAATTATGATATTTTCCTATTTCGCCCATAAACTCTTTAATATATAATAATAATATATTAATATTTATTGCTCCATCCAAACGGGTGCATAGGGCATGCACGTGTTCCTAGGTCATCAATTTGACTAACAAAATACATGTTATATACCACCAAACTTATATGTTTAGAAACTTTGTTCAATTACAAATCCAATGACGGGATTGACTATTCGTCACCCTGGGTGAGGAATAGTTATTCTTCACCCACCTCTATTTTATCATCTATGCACCGTAATTTTACGTTTCGTAAATTTTGTCTTATTTTAGACATAAAAAAAGAACGTAAGAAAACCTACACTCGTCGTAATGGTTTTTTAATGTTATGTAAAATTATAAATGTAAAAACATAGTGTAAAATGTACATAAAATACAATTTTTGATCTATATATTTTTTGTTATGCCAAATTTTATGCAGTAAATCAATATGAATGTAACTTTATATTTCAAATGTAATTTTTTATGAAATGATCATAAGATTACCTCGGATGAAGAATAACTTATTCTGCATCGTGGGTGATGAATAGTAACACTAATCCAATGACATGCTTTTTATGGTATACAATACATGATTTGTTAGTCAAACTAAGAACGTAGAACCCGCACCAACCTTATAAATTTGACAAAAGGGGTACTTGTTTAGCTGCAATACAATAGTCTGTTTATTGTGATATCGTTAGGTACACTTGGTAAAATGAACCATTTGGGTGAATGCCTACCTTCTCTAATCCATTTGACCTAGGCTTCACAGGAGCAAATGATACATCACTAAAAACTAGTCTACCACATGCCGATAGCTGGATGTTTTTCTGCGATCGAGTCGTAGTATATCCCTCATTTGTTGTACTATGCCTTTGTATCGAATAAATAGATCCAAGAATTTCTAGACCATGTTAGGTCAACGAGTGAAATTTGTAACTATTTTCTCTAACTATAAGAATGGGTGTGCTTCATATAGTAGTCTAGAACAACTGGATAGCCGCCTATATGTGCCTTGTGTAGTTTGCCTCTATTTATTGTTTGCCGTCAAGAACATAGAATCGAGTAAATCTATCGTACACATTTCAGAATAACCGTGAATAGACGAACATGGTGAGATGTTGTTCATATGGACCAAACACCTGATATAAAAAATAACAGAATGCTCATATTTTTCATTAATATCAGAGCTCGTAAAAGCTTTGTTTTCTTAAATCAATATGGAAAATTCAATAATTCTCGAATGAAAATAATACATGTGAATTTGAGTGCATCATCTAAAATAAATAGTTATATAAAAAAATTGAACGCCTAATCTAGGAAAAAACATGATGGTTATGATTTTTTATTAATATTGGTTAATACAAATCAACTTGTGGATTAGTTTCCAACTCCTTAAGAAGTATGGGCTGTTACCACTAATACAACTTTTGGGATTATTTAATCCTACCGCAAATTAGAATTATGCCAATCCATTTTTTCTGCCACGTGCTTAGGTAGTTTTGAATCAAACTAACACATGTCTGTGTAGATCCTAAAAAAAACACATGTCTGTGTAATTTGAAAAAAAAAAAACATGTATGTGTACGAAAAATAATAATAAAGAAATAAACGAATGCACTGGTGTGCGCTGGGCCGGCCCATTCCATCGTTTTGCTCGAAAAAGAAAACCTGGGTTCCATCGAGAGAGGAAAGAGGGGATCGGGAGTCAGTTATGCGCCGCCGCCTGCCCTGCGCCGTCGCCGGCGGAGGCCTCGAATGAGGATCCAGTGGTGCCCAAATAAGCAGCTCCCCAATCCAAGCAGCAGCTCCTCCTTCCCGAGCTGCAACCGGCAATCGAAGCAATCAAGCGGCTCCACTCCGGAATCAGAAACAGGCCCTGTTTCAAATTCAGTCTCCGAGCTTCCATTGGTGGCGGGAACCGCCAATCCTCGGAGGAGACGCACAACAACAACTCTAGACATCAGTTTTCAGAAGAAAGATCGACCGGCAACGCGGCAATGGCGAGGACCGGTCGCCGGCGATAGGCTGCCAAATTGATGGCCAAACCGTCGGTCAAGGCCGAATCCTCCCTCGACAAGCTGGTGAGTTGGTCCTCCAAATCCTTTTTCTTATAACATTTCACGCAAAAAAATTACTATTTCTCACAAACAGTAAAAAGTAGGAACCATAATCAGATTTGCGTCCTTCAGTAGGGAAGTATAATAAATTGTCATCAGCAGATCTACGAGGGAGCCATGGGGGTGCCCTTAGCAAACCAGGGGTCAAATTTCAGTCTTTCACACTGCATTCAAGTTGCATCTATGAGTCTATCAAAAATTGGTTTTTGGTACATTTTTGTTAACAAATTTGTGTTGTCTTAACACATTTTTTAAAAACCATGTACTTTCCGTTTGCACATTCACATATTTAAAAGTGGAGCACCTAAAATAGCTTTCATGATTCGCTCGAGTCATTTCTTTCTAATTTCTTCATGTCTTAAAAGGCCTGTGCAATTGGAAAGTACATGCTCCGCAAATGCAAGTCGGGGCAGGCGGACCTGCTGAGGGAGAGCAAAAGCTGACACGGTGGACATGTTTTCGCTTGGGATATATCTTTTAGAATGTTTAAGCTATTTTTAAGTCTGCTGTTCAACATCAATTCTTGATTCATCTGAAATTCTGAATATTCTACGACGATCAGTTACAACGTGAGTTCTAGATTTATTTATCCTTCTTGTTCAATAACCGTAGGTTCTTGATGTTTTCTCCTTCAAATCACTGCAATCAACAATAAGTTGCCGCTAGAGGAGGAGAGTTTCATCTAGTGGAACCACACCTGACAAGACCGATTTTCTGAAGTAGTAAACACACTCAGCATGTTTATTAAAGAACGGAGAAAAAACCCATCCAATGTTCTTCTTCAGTAGATTCAGTTAATCTCTCACTTAATTTCAATCTAGATAACCTTAATATGGAGCACAGGTTCAAAAAAAAATCTGATCGGGAGTGTGACAGGACTATTAGTGGCGGAAGCACGCACACCATTGATCCATCATGGTAACCACAGAAACGGCAATGGTCCTTAGTTCTCTCATTTCTATGGTGTGTGTGTGTGTGTCGAGATGTCTGCCTCTCGAACTGTTCCTGGCGCCGAGTTTACCCGGTGGTGTTGGACCCGGGGCTCGCGCGGTGGCGCTTGAGGATGAGGACGGGCAGGTGAGGGGATCGTGGTTCGTGGACTCGGCTTTAGCTTTCGACTTATACCATCATGTAACAGTATGACCTGTCTAGACCAGTTTGGTACGGTAGGAAAATTATCAATTCTGTTCAAGATTATAACCACTGCTCTCACCAATTACATTGGCTCATGCATAAGTACACAGCAACGCACACATGAACAAGCCAGTAAGCTATTGGACTGATTCTAGCCAACGGCTAGACCTGTAGAGGCTGCTTTCAGAAAAGGGAAACCACACCGGAAAAAGTAAATAGCAGATAGCTCTTCATATGATTGTTTTCTATCTCAGATATTTTAAGATTTGGTCACCTTCTGAAATTTAAAAACAAAGTCCTCCGAGTAGCAACTTGGAACAGATTTATTGCAAAACAAAATATGATACAACCAGATACAACATCACATAAATAGTATGCCAACAATACACACTACAAGAGACCATACGCTCATACAAGAAATACAGATAGACATATTTCACATCGGTGAGTCCTGATCTAGTTGGTAGATAAAACTCATGAAAGATTAGAAACTTCAGACGGTTTTACACCTTCAGCAAGAACTTGAAGATACCTTGGAACAGGCGGCATTTCAACACGAACCAACCCTTCTAGGATCTGAACAATTTCCCCCATCGTTGGCCTGGAGCTCTCACTGTCTTGAACACACCAACATGCAACCATGCATACCCTTTCAAGCTCCCTTAGGTCCACATCAGTGACAAGTTCGGAATCAATCAATGTTTGCACATCTCCTTCCACTAGCTTCCTCACTACCCACATAGGAAAAAATGTATATGTGCTTGTGCCAGTATGCATATTGTTCCTCTTGCCAGATATAATCTCAAAAAGCATCATTCCATAGCTGAAAACATCAGCCTTTGTTGTGATAGCCTCACCACTTATCCACTCAGGTGCAAGATACCCTATGGTGCCTCTCATTGATGTTAAAACCCTACTAAAATCTCGGCCAAGGAGCTTTGCCAATCCAAAGTCTGCCACCTTTGGAACTAGTGATTCACCCAATAATATATTTTCTGGCTTAATATCACAATGTATGATGCAATCCCTGCACTCCTCGTGCAGGTAAGTTAATCCCCGTGCAACTCCGGTCGCGATTTGGTATCTTGTGCTCCAACTTAAAGGCGCAGTGCTACTCCTAAACAGATGATGATCCAATGAACCATTAGGCATATACTCATAGACGAGCAACCGCTTCGTTCCTTCAGAACAAAAACCAAGTAGTTGAATCAAGTTGACATGCTGAATTGTTCCAATAGTACTCACTTCAGCCCGAAATTGCTTCTCCCCTTGACGGAGGCCCTCCAGCTTCTTCACCGCCATTATAGTTGCGTCTGGTAGAACTCCTTTGAACACAGAGCCAAAAGCTCCCACACCCAATATCTCAGAGAAATTTTTGGTAAGGAACTGCAGATCATTGTATTTAAAGCTGATCAGAGACCCCTTAGCAAGATTCATACTGTTAATTCTTCTCCTCCTGCGGAGAAGGAAATATAAAGCGATCACTGCACAACCTAGGGTAGCAACTCCACCGACGGCAACTCCAGCAATCCACCGTTTCTTGGTTCTTGAATCTGGTAACTCAGAGGCTGCCACCCTTATATGAATGTTATCCAGAGAACCGTCAATGGTGTCTTGCAAATTCAGAAGTTCTGCATACCAAAGTGAGCATGTGCCATTATAAGAGTAAGCGGTACATGAACAATTGTTCAGGCAAGCTGATTGGCAGTTCTGATTGCTGGTACCCTCAATACTAGTATATGCTTTGTCAGGCAGTTTCACACTATTGATTGTATAGAACCTATCCTGCTTTTCTTTCTCCAAGCCCTTGCTGCCACACTGCAATTGGACATTTCTCCTACAACCTGCAGTTGGATCGCCCAGATTCCAACTATTTGGATCACGCTCACTGAAGCCCTTGAGGCAGCTACACGATGATGACAGGGCACTCCCACTGCACTTGCTGTAAGCTCCACAGAATCCATACACATCGCAGTTGGCTTTTGGTTGTGAAAAATAGACCACCCAGGCCTGTGCAGCCTCCACCCATACAGAAGACTGAGTTTGACCTGACACGCCAATGACATGCCTTGATAATATTCTATCATCAGTAACATTATAGGTGAAGTATGTTTCCTGGTCATTGTCAACAAACTGATAAGTGTATGGGGTGTTGGGATAGGTGTTTGCACGCGACAACTCCGGCATGTTAGGAAATGAGCTGCCGGTCCAGTTGCCAGTGTCCCAGTACACCATGGAGCTATTCCATAGGATGATGTATTGCTTTGAGCCATTTGGATCCATCTCCACGGTGAACATTCCTGGCGCTGGATCACCATTGTTTTTCCAAGAGATGATCCGGTTGGACACACCAGTCACCTTGTTAAAACTGAGCTTATTACCTGGGAGCCATGTGTCTGTCATATCATCGAAACTTTGCCAGACCACATGGGAGCTGTTGGACTTGTGTCTAACCACTAGGTTCCCTGTGTCAAGGAGCACAGCAATGGTGGAGTTAAAAGCTTCATTGGTTGAATTGCTTGACCAGACAACCGATTTGGACTGACGGAGGACAATATTTCCGTCATCAGAGATCGTCAGGCTTGATGAGGCTGGATCAGATATTGGTTTCTCCCTGTTGGCCACCCATACAATAGTTTGCACCGGGATTTTGTTGTACCAAATACCCACGTACCACCTGCCTCCAGATCCTTCAGCTATCCATGTATAAAAAGATCGGTGAAGTCAGTATAATTGATAGATGGACACAAAATACATAAAATTATAAATGAAAAAATGGAGAGCATGTGGTTTTAAAATTTAGTCCTCATATAAATATGATGATGTTTCAAACTGTAGTATTACTGGCAACACACACACACACACACACACACACAGAGATAGTACCCCACTCCCAAAATACTATAGTTTTTGCTAGTATCTAGAATTAATTCCCTGGTACCTACTAACACGTCGATAGTAAGTCTTGTAAAATTATAGGAGCTTGCATATATTCCTGTTACTATTATTTTCTAAATGAAGCTAGGCAACTCCACATTCTTAAGACGTAGAAAATCTGCCCAGAAGCTCCCACCAAAGATTGCTTGGTGCCATCGATCCACAGTTCCACACTGCCTTGACTTGTGGTGGACCTACCCACCAAGGTTTAAGTCCTAAATTTGGCATTAATGTTCACATTTTCTGTATTTATTTTAGGCTTTTCATTTATGTTCGTTCAGTGGAGGAGACATTTTCATCGACGAGGTGTCTACGATGACTTTGTCGATCTCAAAAAGTTCTGCCGACTCAACATCTCATAGGTGCTCATAGGAATAAAATGTACGTGCGTGCGTTTATAGGAGTGTGCATGTGGAGTCATGTATGTGAGTACTTGTGATTGTATTGTGTTAGAAAAAGCCACTTCTGATAAAAAAAAGACTCATCTGAAGACCATATTAAAAAAAAACTTTGTTGTTTCCCCAACACGCCAAACCAACTAGCACGTAAGTAATTTTTGAAACTTCAAAAAAATTGCATGTAAAAATAAAGGGAATGCCTATATACCAATCAACTCAAAATGGAATTAGGGCCGGTCGAATCGTTTTCAGCCTTTCGATGTAGATCCAATGGCTTAGGCACCTTCTTCTACCTCTCAGTCGTTCTCATGTTCATCTTCTACCCCCGATCGAGCTGTCAACTGCCACCGACCGAACCACCTGCCGCTGCCGCCGCCTGCATCTAGCGGCGCTCCCGCGATCATCTCGTCGCCACGCCCTCCCCTCAACCGCAGCCCACCGACGTGCTGCCACTGCCCCCGTCCATCCCTCTAACCCCACCGATGACCGTTTTTTCCCGCGAACTTGCACCACCCCACACCCATAAGATAGATAATGGGGTAGCCTTCTCCAGCGAGCTCACCACCCCCTCACACCCCTAGAATAGATAATGGGGTAGCCTTCTCTGGCAAGCTCCTTATTTCCTTCCACTGTTCCTTCCTTCACGTGAAAATCGACCGACCCAAATTCCAAATTCAGACGACATACATATAGCTATTGTGAAAAATAAAATCTATGCAACCCAAAAACATAAGCGGCACAACGAAGCGCAAGCAAACCCCGCAAAAAAAGAAAGAACGAAGCGTTCGCAAACATAAGCACGACTGGGGCAGTGTACACGGCGACTGATACTATTCAGGAGGAGGGAGGAGGAAATTAAGAAGACGTGGTGGATGTTAGTTACCTTGAGGCTGGAAGAACCCGAGCGCGAATTTGCCGCGCTGCAAGATCAACTTCTGGTCCCCGGTGAGCGGCCGGCTCGCCCTGATCGTGTCGGTGGCATTCGACGACGACCATGTGACGGGACCAGCAGTGCCACGACGACGAGCAAGTGCAGGAGGAGAGAGCATGAAGGAGGAGGAAACCAGCTCGCCATGGACTCAAAACGATGCTGTACTATGATGGACCGATCAACCGCCTGGCGGTCGCTATATATGGTTCGTTAGTCTCGCGACGCGCATACCGGCAGCACACCCGGTCCATGTTTAGTCTCGACACGCGCGTACCGGCACGACAACTGATCCGTGCACTGTGCCAATTTTTTTTTGAGCATCAGTACAGACACAAGCGCTCATATACACGCGCATACACTCATCCCTATGAACGCACACACGCACATCCTACCCCTATGAGCATCTTTGAGAGACTGAGCCGGCATATCATCTCATCTTGAGATTTACAAAGTCACCGTAGGCACCTCGTCGTCGACGGGAACGTCTCTTCCCACTGAAAGCGCATCGCCGGAAATCCTGAAATAAATCCAGGAATAATGCGAGCACCAAGATTTGAACCCTGATGGGTTGAGGATACCACTGTCCACCTAACCATCTCAACCACAGGTTGGTTCGCTGCACTGTGCCAAATTGCTTGGTGGTTTTTGAAGATTTTATTGATTCAAAATGTAGCATCAAGGTGATACAAATATAATGGGCACACATCCAAACTTTATACGATTATTAGGATGGACATAGCCAACGTCAATATATACATACCCCTAAAAACATCAATATACACATAAAATATCAAAACAACAATCGATGAACTATAACAACGACCATCGGCCCACCATTTGACATTACAGAGACAACAAAAAATATTCTTCAGCAACGACGTCTTCGGGAAGGGAGCAACGCTCAAGCACCATTGTCGTCAGATATAACCACCAATGGTTAAATCTCGGGTTTTCACCTTAAAGATAAAGGTCGAACAACTACGGGCAATGTCTTGAAAAAATTAACGACACAAAAACATTGCCATGGCCAATGGTCAAGTATAACCAATTAGGGTCAGATCTTCCATCGAGAGAAAATTAGAGTTAGACCCAAGGCTTTCACTCGAGACCAAGTACCCGGAAAACACCACCAAATCAAAGTCTCATCGAGTAACGTCGCTATTACATTTTCCGATCCCATTGCGTAGCACGGTCTTTAACGTAAGATGACCGCACAAGCAGCTAGTCAAGCCGCTGATGATGATGTTACACATGTACGCCCGATGAATATTGACCAGCTCAGGCTCAGCTGACTTGTGCGATGTGACGCATCTGGCTCGCCTGAGGGTGCGCGGCCGCGCGGTCGTTGGTCATAGTTATCGTCTTCACCGTGGCGCCGTATGGTAGGAGCCGTTGCCGAACGTCGATAGACCGCAGCGTCGATCGTGACCGCCAATTCCGCCGTGCGTTTGAGACGGTGTGGACTGTGGAGCGTGCTGGTTCTACCACTCTTCATGGGCTGGAAATGAGGACCACACACTTATCACCCTGGACTGTCGTCAGTCAAAATTTTCACGTAAGGACTATTAGAGCAGCACGTTAATTAAAGCAGATTTGTGATCCTGTCGAAAATTTAGTCGCAATAATTTGAATTTATTTGATGGCAAATAAGATTAGTAGAGGAATTCTTTTGCTTAACGACGTACTCTGAACCATATTGAATGTTTTTTTTTTCCGAAAAGAGTGGTATGTATTTCGTTCTAATGCAATACGAAAATGTAATGGAAATAGTATGAACAATCTGAAGTCTGAAATGTAATGCTTTATTTTCTTACTCCCTCCATTTTTATTTACTCTGCATATTAGATTTGACTGAAATCAAACTTCGTAAAGTTTGATCAAGTTTATAGAAAACAATATAACCATTTACCATAACAAATGTATATGATGTAAAAGTACATTCAACAATGAATCTAATGGTATTAATTTGTTATTGTATATGTTAATATTTTTGTTTATAAACTTTGTCAAAGTTTACAAAGCTTGACTTTGACTAAAGTTAATACACGGATTAAATAGAAACACAGGGAGTACTAGCTAACTGCCCGTGGTTACAACAGGTATACATATTCTGATGGTTCAACATCAATTATGTTTAATATATACTCCCTCGTTAAAAAATTAGTTGACTCAAATTTGTCCAGATACGGATGTAACTAAACATGTTTTAGTGTAGATACATCCGTATGAAGACAAAATTAAGACAACTAATTTGGGACGGAGGTAATAGTATATATATTTAGAATCCTCGTGCATGTCAGACAATATTGTCATATTGTCAATCACACATCTAACTCGTAATCCCCTTTCCACCCACCCCAGCCCACCGATTTTGATTTTCAAACATGTAATTGTGTGCAATTGCGTTATAATCATACTGTGCTTAGCATTTCTCCACGCACTGCCTCCTCTCCAACTAGTAAATGCATATGTGCAATGCACGTTGATATTATGGAGAAAATTAATTGCACGTGATTATTAGGTAAGATATCAATTACACAGAAATGATACTATTTGGTATGATATTAAATTGAATGTTAAACATGTTCAACGTTCATCATTGGAGCAATCTAAATCCTTGGATTGACCATTTGATGGCCGAGATTAATTAATTGAATCTGCCCTTTGGGTCTATTTATATTGATAAAGATATAGATCCAAACTAGACACCTCTGTCAATTCATCCAGCTTGCAATCCCCCTTCCACCCCCCCCCCCCCCCCCACACGCATACATTGAATTTCAAATATGTAGTCGTAAACTGTAATATTTCACACGGAGCCTGTCTTATTCGGTTACGGTAAACTCTCTAGTTTAGTTAAAGAAAATTATACACAGGAAACAAGCCCTAGAAAAAGTAACTCGCCTTCAATGAAATAAAAAGCCCAAGGATGAGGAGAATTGCCCCTCGTGGCATCAAATAATTGCACCACCACAATTTGTACACACACAACACAGTCTGAGCTCTTCACAGTTATAAACTTGTGGCCTATCTTTAGAATTGTAATAAACAAAAAATCAAAAGGTTTCACAAAGACGATAGAACACTTGGTCTAATAAATATGACATTAGATTAGCCTAATTCTTATAGACGCTTACATGAACAAGTATGAGTGCAGACAGAAATTGATGTTTATTAGAAAAATCTAATTCATTATGAGAGTTCTTTATGCTATAAAGATATCCAAGCTGGAATATGACAACGAATACCCTTTACAAATTATCTCACTGAACTATAAAAAGGGTAGCCCAGATGAAAGGAACGGTATGGTCGACAAGAGGGGTTGAATAGGCGACTAATATTTTTTTTTATAAATTTAGGGAAACGATAAAAAAATAGGTTGCCTAGATATGCAAAAAGTTGGAAAACCTATATGAAAAGCTCAACAACGACAACAACAACAACAACAACAACAACAACAACAACAACAACAACAAGTTAGAGAGTAAACACAACAAACAAACTTGCAGAAAGCAAGTAAAGGATAGAAGTAACCGCGAGTGGAGACGATGATGTTGTTCCCGAAGTTCCCGCCTTTGGGGAGGTACATCTTCGTCGAAGGGGTGTAGAGGCACAATGCACCCCAAACTCCACAATGGCCCACACTATTCTCCTCGTGCCCCCGCACAATGTAAGGTGTCATGATTCCATTATACGGTGCTGTTGAAGGCGGCAACTAGAACCTTTGCAAACAAGGTTGGAGCAATCTCCACAACTTAATTGGGGGCTTCCAACACTACCATGAAGCTTCACCACAATGGAATGTGCCTTCAAGGTGACTTCTTCTATCTAGGGTGCCCAAACACCCAAGAGTAATAAGATCCACAAGAGGAAGTATGGGGGAGTCAAATTTCCTTCGATGGAAGTGTAGATCTAGGTCTGCTCTCTCAATCCCTAGCAAATCAACAAGTTTGAGTGACTAAAGAAGGATATCGAGTAAGATAAAGCTTAGGTCAACAATGAAAGAGAGAGACAGGAGCAAGAGGTAGGTGGGAGGAGGAAGAACCTCCTCCTTTTATAGCTCCCCCAAATCCAACTGTTACGTACGGAAATAGCATTGAGCGGTGATATGTCTCAACGCATCTATATATTTTTTTGTTTCATCCTACATTTATATCATTTAACATGCTTTGGTAACAATTTATATTATTTTTATTTGGACTAACCTATTAAGACAGTGTCAAAGGCTAGTTTCTATTTTCTACTATTCTTTTGCTTTCAGGAATTTTCAGGACAAAAAGTATGGAGTATTTAACTGACCTGGCGAGACCAATAAAATCATGGTTTTATTTTGGGTGGCTTGGACGAGCAGTTGGCGAATCGACCTGGTATTTTTGGAATTTCCTCGATAGCTAAACTATAAGAATCAATTATGATCACGACGGGTCTCAGAATCCCAGCGCCGAGAAAACTGCTCCACCAATCAATATCTAATATGAGACCCCCGGAGGCCATGAACACCAAGGACCAAAAGGGGATACCTCGCCCCATCTAGGGGAGGGGGCAAGGAAGAAGAAGTCGAGGGGACCTCTCTCCCCCTCTCTCCTAGTGGCGTTGGAGTGCCGCCGGGGAAACCATCATCGCGGCGATCATCTCCATCAACTTCGTCGTCTTCATCAACACCTTCATCACCTTCCTCCCTCTCTATACAGTGGTCCACCTCTCCCGCAAACCTTTGTAATCTCCTACTCGAACATGGTTGATGCTCTGAATTATTATCCAATGTTTTGTTTCATCGCTATTATGTCTGAGTAGATTATATTTGTCCTATGAGTATTTGGTGAATTGCTATGGGATGAAGAGTATCAATATATCGTAATGTTATGGTTGGGTTTATGTTAATGAATGTTTTAGTGTTTGCGGATGCTTGCTAATAGTTCCAATCATAAGTACGTATGATTCCAAGTACAAATAGTATGTTAGCAGTGTTGGGAAACGTTGCATGGAAAACAAAAAAATTTCTACGCACACACAAGATCTATCAAGGAGATGCATAGCAACGGGAGGGGAGAGTGTGTCTACGTATCCTCGTAGACCGTAAGCGGAAGCGTTTAACAACACGGTTGATATAGTCGAACTTCTTCGCGCTCCAACCGATCAAGTACCGAACGTACGACACCTCCACGTTCTGCACACGTTCAGCTCGGTGACGTCCTCCGCCTTCTTGATCTAGCAAGACGGCAAGGTCGTAGATGAGTTCCGGCAGCACGACGGCGTGGTGACGGTGATGGTGAAGTGATCTCCACAGGGCTTCGCCTAAGCACTACGAAAATATGACCGGGGGTGTAAACGGTGGAGGGGGGTGCCGCACACGACTAGGCAATTGTCTGTTGTGTGCTAGGCGCCCCCCTCCCACATATATACAGGTGGGAGGGAGGAGCAACCAAAGGAGGCGCCCAAGTAGGAGGAATCCTACTTGGGGTCCCTCCCAAGCCGCGTCCCCCTTTCCTTATTTGGAGTGCGGGGAAAGACAGGGGAGGGTGGCGCCCCCCTTTCCTTTCTCCCATGAGAGGGAAAGGCAGGAGGGGCAATCCCTCCCCCTTTTCCTTCCCTAGGGCTGGCCAAACAAGGGAGGAGGCGCACCAGCCCCCTTGTGGGCTGGTCTGTTCCCTCCTTTGGCCCATAAGGCACATAACTTGCCGGGGGGTGCCCGGAACCCCTTCCGGTGACCCAAGTCCTTCCCGGTACATCCCGAAACACTTCCGGTGTCCAAATACCATCGTCCTATATATGAATCTTTACCTCTCGACCATTTCGAGACTCCTCATCATGTCCGTGATCTCATTCGGGACTCTGAACAACATTCGGTCACCAAAACATATAACTCATATAACACTATATCGTCAACGAATGTTAAGCGTGTGGACCCTATGGGTTCGAGAAGTATGTAGACATCACCGAGACACCGCACCGGTCAATAACCAATAGCGGAACCTGGATGCCCATATTGGCTCCTACATATTCTATGAAGATCTTTATCGGTCGAACCGTTATGACAACATACGTAATTCCCTTTGTCCATCGGTATGTTACTTTCCCGAGATTCGATCATCGGTATCTTCATACCTAGTTCAATCTCGTTACCGACAGGTCTCTTTAAGCTTGTGACTAACTTCTTAGTCATTTGCTTGCAAGCTTATGATGTGTATTACCGAGAAGGCCCAGAGATACCTCTCTGATACTCGGAGTGACAAATCCTAATCTCGATCTATGCCAACTCAACAAACACCTTCGGAGATACCTGTAGAGAATCTTTATGATCACCCAGTTACGTTGTGACATTTTATAGCACACAAGGTATTCCTCCGGCTTGTCGGGTCTTCTTGAAGATCCATTTATTCTCAATGGCTTGTCGATCATCGGGCAAGTCCACCAAAGTCCACACTTTATTCTCATACATGGATCCTATCTCAGATTTCATGGCCTGTAGCCATTTATCGAAATCTGGGCTCATCATAGCTTCTTCATAGTTCGTAGGTTCGTCATGGTCCAGTAACATGACTTCCACGACAGGATTACTGTACCACTTGATACGTCTCCAACGTATCTATAATTTTTGATTGTTCCATGCTGTTATATTATCATTCTTGGATGTTTTATAATCATTTTATATCATTTTTGGTACTAACCTATTGACATAGTGCCAAGTGCCAGTTGCTGTTTTTTGCATGTCTTTTACATCACAGGAAATCAATACCAAACGGAGTCCAAACGCAGTGAAACTTTTTGTGGATTTTTTTGGACCAGAAGACATCCAGTGGGCCGAAGAAGCACCTGGGGGCTGCTCCAAGGGGAGCACAACCCACCAAGGCGCGCCTGGAGGCCCAGGCGCGCCCTGGTGGGTTGTGCCCACCTTTGGTGCCCCCGGACCGCCTCTTTACTCTATAAATACCCCAATATTCCAGAAACCCTAGGGGAGTCGACGAAAATCAATTCCAGCCGCCGCAAGTTCCAGAACTACCAGATCCAATCTAGACACCATGATGGAGGGGTTCATCATGTCCATTGGTGCCTCTCCGATGATGCGTGAGTAGTTCTTTGTAGACCTACGGGTCCGTAGTTAGTAGCTAGATGGCTTCCTCTCTCTCTCATTTGATTCTCAATACAATGGTCTCTTGGAGATCCATATGATGTAACTCTCTTTGCGGTGTGTTTGTTGGGATCGGATGAACTTTGAGTTTATGATCAGATCTACTACTTGTGCATCCAAAAACCATAAACCCAAAATCCCGATTTGAGAGTCCACCATACCTACCTATGGATTGAGTAAGATCCTTCAAGTAAGTTGTCATCGGTGCAAAAAGGCAACAAAAATTGCTTCTAAATGTGTTGGGTCATTTAGCGTAAGAGAAAATTGAGCATTGTACGAACTTGTGATGGCAAAGTAATAAAAGTGATGGACTGCATAATAACGGTTGGTATCATAAGGTCATTGTCGGTGTCAAAACCGGCGGATCTTGGGTAGGGGGTCCCGAACTATGCGTCTAAGGTCGATGGTAACAGGAGACAGGGGACACGATGTTTTACCTAGGTTCGGACCCTCTCTATGGAGGTAATACCCTACTTCCTACTTGATTGATCTTGATGAATATGAGTATTACAAGAGTTGATCTACCATGAGATCGTAATTGCTAAAACCCTAGAAGTCTAGCTTGTATGATTGTGATTACCTCTACGGACTAAACCCTCCAGTTTATATAGACACTGGAGGGGACTAGGGTTGTACAAAGTCGGTTACAGAGAAAGGAATCTTCATATCCGAACGCCAAGCTTGCCATCCACGCCAAGGAGAGTCCCATCTGGACACGGGAGAGAGTCTTCTGTCTTGTATCTTCACGACCCATCAGTCCGGCCCATGTCCAACAGGCCGGACGTCTGACGACCCCTTAATCTAGGACTCCCTCAGTAGCCCCTGAACCAGGCTTCAATGATGAGGTGTCTGGCGCGCAGATTGTCTTCGCATTGCAAGGCGGGTTCCTCCTCCGATGACTTCAAAGCACCTGAATTCAAAGAGCTGTATTCGGCCTTCCATTTAATGTCGTACCCATCGGCTTCTATGCATCCATAGCTTCAGCTTCCATGTGTTGAGCGAATACGAGAGGTCAGGGTATTTTTTGCACATAACACCCCGGCCATGTAAGAAAGGCGTCTATTTAAAGAGATTGGATCTTAGATCTATTCCACACCTCAGAGCTTGCTAGGAGAAACCACTCCAACATGGCTAGCGCTCCCAGCTCTTCCTCCCGCCCCCACGGCCCCGAAAAAGGCGATTGGGAAAGATGTTCTGTATCCCACGATCAGCTGGTGAAGATACAAACGCAGGGATTTCTTCCCCCCGCGGATCTAGTCCCCGTTCGGGCAGGATTGACCTCCTTCAACGGCAGGGCTCAGGCGCAGAATTTCCCCAATCCATCCAGGGAGGAACGAGTGTGCTTCGTTCCCTACTTGTTAAGAGGCGTCGGATTTCCAATCCACCCTTTTCTTCGAGGACTTCTGGAGTATTACGGCCTCCAGCTGCACAATCTCACTCCTGCCTCCATCCTGCACATCGCGGGTTACCTTGCTCTTTGTGAGCTATTCCTGGGTTGTGAGGCCCATTTTGAGTTATGGAGGAAACTATTTTGCCTCGTCCCTCGAAACCAAGAGGGATCGATATTCGAAGTGGGCGGTGCCGAGGTATGGCGCATAGCCGGGACCGGATACCTGTCCGGCACGCTGAAGAAGACGTCCGAAGAGTGGCCTTCTGAATGGTTCTATATTGAGGACATCGCTCTCCCTGACCCAGTCCGAATGGGTCTTCCCGAATTTTCAAGTGCTCCATTGAAGAAACGCCACAGCTGGCGCCCTCGGAGCCTCGAGGAGGAAGATAGCGCGGAAGTCCGTCAATTGATGGGCAAGATAAAGACACTTGCCCAGTCTGGATTATCAATAATCGAGGTAATGGCGACTTCCATAGTGCAGGGGTCCAGCCACTCCAATACAGAGGGCTTCCCATTTGGCACTATAATGGGGAAGATGACGCCTCACGCTGCGGTCGGAAGGGTCCGGACACCCCCGCCGCTTTGGCCAAAATATTGGCCGAACTGTACAAAGGGGAAAAAGAGGAGTTCACTCGTCTTAAACGTCAAGATGGATTCTCCAAATACAGTCCTCCCAGCTGGGTGAGTTCTAATCCCACCACTCTACTCAATCCTCTCCCTGAGTCACTTTCAATGGACATTAACCCATCCATTTGTAACAGGAATGGCGGAAGGTTACCGAGGGGATCCATAGCCCCGCCCCACAGCTAGAGGATCACAACCGGGACCTTGACCCCGGATTCGAAGAGGATCCGAACATATTTGTGGAGCTTGAGGATGGAGTGTTCTACCAGGCGAGCTATGACAGCACGGAAGTAGCCATCATCGCCGACTATCCCAGCCTCCTCCCTGCCTCACATGTAAGTGATCAAGAGACACCTTCTTCGAAAGAGCTTCCTCATTACGCCTCACCCACCGCACTATTTCGTGCTCCAAAGGGGCGGCGCCCGACGCCTCAACGTGCGCCAGAGGCATCTCCTAAGAGAGTGGCGCCCGCACCAAGCAAATCTTTGAAGAGGAAGGCGAACGACAACACGGCAGGGCCTTCATCAAAGAGGTATGGTTTTTTGATCATGCCCCCTGGCAGTCACATCAAACTGTCACATTATCCGCTGTGTCTTATCAGGAAAAGCGTTCGCCGGACTATGTCGGGGGATCCTGCCGGCCGCGCCTCCATGAGTCATGTTCCCGACCCTGCCTTAAAGGCGAGGGATGATACGAGAGTGGCGCCAGATTGTCCTTTGGCAAAGGATTCGGATGATGTATCCGTCACAAACTCTGAAGTGGAAAGCGCCATGAATCATCGGCGCCGGCGGGCCGCTCTTCGCGACCCCGACTTTACAAAAGAGGCATTCAATGCCTTCAGCTCGGCTGATGCATACATCCGAGCTGCTCGAGACGGGCTTACCAGAGCCACATACCAGCATTTGAAAGATATGCGGGTAAGTACACATTTGTACAAATCTGATAATTATATACCAGTAGCCCCCGAGACTTGAAGCAGTTGGTACAACTGATTTAAGGATCATTGTATAACCAGGTGCTCACAAAGAAGAACAACATGTTGTCTCAAGAGCTGGAAAAGTGTCAGACCCAGCTAGTTGCTGCTACCGCCCAACTGGAGAAATCCAAGAAGGCATCGCCTGGTAATGTTCCCCTCCATCGAGAAAATATAATCATATACCAGCAATATTAAAACTTTTTGTACTCCCCATGGCAGGATCGTCAGATCAACTGAAGGAGGCCCTGCAAGTCGCGCAAGAGGGGGAACAAGAGGCCAAAAGGCAACTGGCCGTGGGCGAACGTGTGCTGACACGGGTCAGGGATGAGAAAAATAAGCTGCAGGATTCCAACACCCTGCTGGGAGAAGAACTAAAAGATGTGCGAGCCCAGCTGGCCGACTCTGTGAAGGAGAGTAAGAGGCTACGAGGCGGCATATTCAGTATTCTTTTCTAACTTGCCTCCATATAATTCGGCAAGGACAGGGATTGACAGGTTTATGTCTGCAGGTATGCTGACTAGCCATCCCGAAGAGGAAATGTCTGGATCTCAAGGCGACCTGCTACAAGAGCTGTCCCAAATGCACGAGCGAGCTCAGCAAACAATGCGGAGTGTTGCCAAGGCTTTATGGCCATCTGCCTCCCCTCCAGGAAGTATGGCGGAGCTCGTGGAGCTATTCAAAGGAGCACGGCGTCGTATTCGATTATGGAAGATATCAGCCTACCGAGAAGGTGCGCGGGAGGTCTGGGCCATGGTGAAGACACGGTACACCAAGCTTGATCCAAATCATATGGCCCGGGTTGGACCTCTAGGGTCAGACGGAAAAGAAATTCCCGTTAGTTTGGTATATGACCAAGTAAAAGTAGCCGCAAAATATTCCCAACAGGATTGTAAGTTAGACAGCCTGTTAGGCGGCATAGAGGAGGAAATTTTTGAGTCCAAGTGACTATGTACTTTCCTTGATATATTTGTCCCTAGCCGGATTGTAAAACAATTGTCATGGCAGACCTTTTCGCTTCGACCTCTGGACCCGAAGGTACGGAGTGTTTCCGAATACCTAAGCGGCAAGATAGACTGGGGTATGCGTGGAAACCAGGCGTAGGGGTCATAGTTGCTTAATCAGACAAGTTGTATCCGATTAGCTATGTTATATTACATTGTAATTGTAAGAAACAACTTCCAGAGAGAATATTTCCGTTAAGGGTTCCTTTCCCTGGGTGAACATGCGTTAATATGCATGCCCGAACTGTGATTGAGAAATCATAGTATTTGTAACATCTGTGGGTTCATAGTGTAATGAGTGTGAAAATGTCTTTAGTCCGCCGACCGAATATTCCCTTAAGAACGCTAGCTTTCGGCTTCACCCAGTCTGAGGTACACATCCGGATGACCCGGCAGTAACAATTGCAGAGGTGCTCCCTTTATGCCCTAGCCGAACAAACGGGAACGTAGGGCATAAGCACAGGAGCCAGGCAACCCAGCTTGGCCAAAACTTAAGTCATAACAATGCATATAATGGCGAAGAAAAGGTACATATGAGGAAAAGACACATATGTGATGAGCTTGATGCCCGGAAAATAATAATAAGTTTCTGTACAAGAAGCCCCCAGGTATTATGGGCGTACATATTTAAGGATGTGTACATCACAGGTGCACGGTTTAGCCGCACGAGAGCTTAAAGCTAAAAAAGCGAAAAGAGAGGAAAAAGTAATGGAAACAAAAGGGAGAAGAAGACGAACAAAGAGTTCGGCTCTAGGCGTAGAATCTTCGGAGTTTGGCCGCGTTCCATGGGTTCGGTTCTAAGCGATTATCTAATGCATCACGCAGGCGGTACGCTCCTCCGGTGAGAACTTTGTCAATGATGAAGGGACCCTCCCACTTGGGCTTGAGTTTGTCCTTTTTCTTCTCTGGCAAGCGTAGAACGAGTTCGCCAACATTATAAGTCTTGGCCCGCACTTCTCTGTTTTGATATCTGCAAGCCTGTTGTTGATAAAATGCGGAACGGGCTTTTGCGACGTCGCGCTCCTCCTCCAGGGCATCTAAGCTGTCCTGCCAATCAAGCTCGGCCTCTCTCTCTTCATACATGCGCACTCAAGGTGAGTCATGAATAATGTCGCAGGGCAACACAGCCTCTGCGCCGTACACCATGAAGAAGGGTGTATATCCAGTAGTGCGATTGGGCGTGGTCCGCAGCCCCCAGAGTACAGAGTCGAGCTCCTCAACCAATGCTTGTATGATTCTTTCAAAGACCGCACTAGTCTAGGCTTAATGCCGCTCATAATAAGACCATTACACTACTGGAATCAGCTAATTTGCCATCTGCCAGATCTTTGCCGTCTGCTAGCTGACGGCAAAGAAGCTCTTTGCCATCAGCTACACATAAACAGACGGCAAAGAAAAGGCTGACGGCAAACACACTCTTTGCCATCTGCCTGGTCTTTGCCGTCTGCCAGCGGACGGCAAATAATCTTTGCCGTCCGCTGGCGGACGGCAAAGAGTGTGGTGGCCCCACCCCCCGCTCGTTTGAAAAAATCCTAACGGCCCACCTCTTTGCCGTCCGCTAGCGGACGGCAAAGAGGCAGAAAGGCGGACGGCAAAGGCTGGCGGACGGCAAAGAGGGCACTTGCCTAACGGCAGGTACCCCCCGCCCGTTACTCACTTCGTCCTCGCCTCGCCCTTCTCCTCCCACCCCGCCGCCGCCGCCGCCGCCCGCCGCGCGCCGCCGCCCCGTCGCCCCCGCCGCCCCGTCGCCCCGCCGCCCCGGCTCCCCGCCGCCCCCCCGCCCTTGCCCCCCGCCGCCCCGCGCCCCACCGCCGCCCCGCGCCCCAGCGCCGCCACGGCCCCCCGCCGCCTCCTCCACTGCCCCGCCCCGGCCCCCGCCCCCATCCCCCGCCGCCCCGGCCCCCGCCGGCCGGCCCTCGCCGCCCCGCCTCCTCCACCGCCCCGCCCCGGCCCCCCGCCGGCCGGGCCCCGCCGCCCCGCCTCCTCCACCGCCCCGCCCCGGCCCCCCGCCGGCCGGGCCCCCGCCGCCCCGCCCCGGCCCTTCGTCGCCGGCCCCGCCCCGGCCCTCCGTCGCCGGCCCCGCCCCGGCCCTCCCCCACAGTGAGCCCCTCCTCCCTTTTTTTCTGTTTTTTTGTTTTTTTTTCTGTTTTTTTTGTTTTTTTTCTGTTTAAGTTTAGGTTTCATTAGTTTAAATAGTTTAGTTTTAATTAGTTTAGGTTTTTAGTTTAGGTTAGTTTAGGTTTAGGTTAAGTAGAAGGGGGAAGAAGAAGAAGAAGAAGAAGAAGAGGAGGAGGAGGAGGAGGAGGAGGAGGAGGAGGAGGAGGAGGAGGAGGAGAAGAAGAAGAAGAAGAAGAAGAAGAAGAAGAAGAAGAAGAAGAAGAAGAGGAGGAGGAGGAGGAGGAGGAGAAAGAAGAAGAAGAAGAAGAAGAAGAAGAAGAAGAAGAAGAAGAAGAAGAAGAAGAAGAAGAAGAAGAAGAAGAAGAAGAAGAGGAGGAGGAGGAGGAGACACCCCGAAGCCCCGACCCCGAAACAGCACCCCGACCCCGACACGGCACCCCGACACCGACACGGCACCCCGACACCTACACGACACCCCGACCCCCGACACGACACCCCCGACACCCCGACCCCGAGAACCCGACCCGACCCGACCCCGACCCCGACACCCCAACCCCGAGCCTGACCCGACACCCCGACCCCGACACCGACACGGCACCCCGACCCCGACCCGGCACCCCGACCCCCGACACCGACACGACACCCCGACCCCCGACACGACACCCCCGACACCCCGACCCCGAGACCCCAACCCCGACCCCGACCCCGACACCCCGACCCCGAGCCTGACCCGACACCCCGACCCCGACCTCGACCCCGACACCCCGACCCCGAGCCTGACCCGACACCCCGACCCCGACACCGACACGGCACCCCGACCCCGACCCGGCACCCCGACCCGACACCCCGACCCCGAGACCCCGACCCTGAAAAGGTGTTCTTTGGCCTTCCAGAAGCCGACGGGGTCATATATTTGTGAATTATTAGTTAGGTCATATATCTTTCGATTTTGTTATGAAAAACATCATATATAATTGTGTTGATCGGGTAGTTTTAAATGTGCAGTTGTTTCATCGCTGCGAGGTTTGGTGTTCGACGACCTCGCCGTGCGTTTGACGAGCTCTGCCCCTTCGTTCGTGGGTGAGCACAAATGACATGTCCTCCTCCCCCATTAATTATTTGATCTATTCCGATGAAACTTGATAGCTAGATATATATGTGTCTTGAATCATCAGTATGCGTAACCAATATGTGTCTCCCGTTCGAAAGCGTCATAGTTATAAATATGCATGCATTTGCATATTTATAACCTTGATTCTTTCGAATTGTCCAACGCTATCCATGGACAGCCCGAGTATGTTTAGATTGGGTTCGTTTTCCCATATGCTTTGCTCCGGATCCGACGCATAAATTTCGTCAGTGCCTCCCCTGTTGTTCTCCGGGTACACATCCTCTCTGTTTATTGCAGAGACGTGTATCAGGAGAACAGCGGGGAGGTGCTGCCGAAATTTTGCGTAGGATCCGGGGCATAGCATGGGAAAATGAACCCAATCTAAACATACTCGGGTGGGATTAGGACCTATCATTACCTATTAGAGTGTAGGTTGCATGGACGTAATAAAATTGACAAAGTAGATCAACTGATGAATACATACATGGTGAATTATATATATATATTTGTTGTGTGTCTAGTAGCTCTGAAAGTCAAGATGAGTGATCGTGCGTGGATGTACACCGGTCACACTGGTCAGAACAAATGGAGCACTGAATGGTTCACAAAAACCAAGGGGTTTGTGCGAGCCGCATTTGCAAATGGCCAGAGGAAAACCTGGTGCCCCTGTTTACGGTGCGGCAATTGGGAAAAGAGGACAGAGGCTGAAATGGGCAAACACCTGCAGAAGAGTGGTTTTACGCCCGATTATACGGTGTGGACATTTCATGGTGAGTCTGCCCAACGTGACCGAGCTGAGGTGGATCGTCGTCGCACCGACGAGCATGGTACCGGTATGGAAAACATGGTGCAAGACTTTGATGATGCTCAGGATTCGGACGAGGAGATGGAGGAATCTGCAAAGGCCTTCAATGAAATGTTGGAGTCTTCAAAACGTCCGCTCCATGAGCACACTGAGCTTTGTCAGTTGGATGCCATCTCACAAGTAATGGCTCTGAAGGCTCAGTTCAACTTGGGCAGAGAATGCTACGATGCAATGATGACAGTATTTGGACGCTTTCTACCCAAAGGCCATGTAATGCCTGCAAACCTGTACCAGTCGGACAAAATCCTCCGTGCACTGAAGATGCCCTATGATAAGATACATGCCTGTGAGAAAGGATGTGTCTTGTTTAGGCTTGACTATGCGGACTTGAACTGTTGTCCCATTTGCAAGTCTTCCAGGTATGTTGTGGTAGACAACGGTATGGGTGAGAAGACACAGACCAAAATCCCCGTTAGTGTTCTTCGGTATATGCCAATCGTACCAAGACTTCAACGTCTTTTCATGGTCGAAGAGACGGCCAGACAGATGACATGGCACAAAACGGGCAAAAGAACCGAACTAGATGCAGATGGGAATCTGATGATTGTACACACATCTGATGGTGTTGCGTGGAAAAAGTTTGATGAATTACATGGTGACAAAGCGGCAGATCCGAGGCATCCTCGAGTCGGCATCAGCACGGATGGGTTCAGTGTGTTTGGTATGACGGCAGCCCAATACAGTTGTTGGCCCGTATTTGTCTTTCCACTCAATCTCCCCCCCGGACAGATTATGCAAAGAAAGAACATTTTCCTGACGTTGATAATTCCAGGGCCCAACTATCCGGGGAAAAATATGAATGTGTACATGCAACCGCTTAAGGACGAATTGCAAGAAGCCTGGGATAATGGGTTCAAGACATACGATGCCTATAGCAAACGGAACTTCATAATGCGTGTCTGGTACATGTACTCGACGCATGACTTGCCGGCGTATGCGCTATTCGTTGGCTGGTGTGTGCATGGAAGGTTCCCGTGCCCCACATGCAAGGGAGCTCTTGAGTTTCGTTGGCTTCAGGCCGGTCGCAAGTTTTCTTGCTTCGACATGCATAGAGAGTTCCTGAATCCTCGCCATAAGTTCAGGAAAGACAAGAAGAACTTCATCAGAGGTAGAGTTGTCAAAAACTCTGCACCACATGCATTGACAGGCCAACAGACCCTGGATCAGTTAAACGCTCTCGAGCCAGATCCCGAGCGTCCAGGGTACTTCAAGGGGTATAATTCTCAGCACGCCTGGACTCACAAAACATGCTTATGGGATCTGCCTTACTTCAAAGACCTCCTTTGCCCACACAACATCGACGTGATGCACACTGAGAAGAATATCGCCGAGGCACTTTTTGGTACATTGTTCGGCATAGATGGGAAGTCAAAGGATAATACTAAGGCTAGAGTCGATCTGGAGGCGCTATGTGATAGGCCGTTACAAAACATGAAAGAACCGAAAGGAAAGCAGAACTGGACGAAGCCAAAGGCATGGTTCAATCTTGGAAGGCCGGCTATGAGGGAAATTATCTTGTGGGTGAAAATGCAGTTGATGTTCCCCGATGGGTATGCAGCGAATCTACAGAGGGGAGCCAGTCTTGATAAATTGAAGATATTTGGTCTCAAGAGTCATGATTGGCACATATGGATTGAGCGGGTAATGCCGGTGATGTTGCGTGGCTTCATCCCTGAGGATGAATGGCTAGTACTGGCAGAACTCAGCTATTTCTTCCGTGTTCTTTGTGCGAAAGAACTATCGCCTAGCGTGCTAGAAGAAATGGAAGAGTTGGCGCCGGAGTTGATCTGCAAGTTAGAGAAGATCTTTCCACCGGGCTTCTTTAATCCAATGCAACATTTGATTTTGCATCTCCCGACCGAGGCAAGATTGGGGGGGCCCGTGCAAAATCGTTGGTGCTACCCAACTGAGAGGATGCAGAAGACGCTTCGACAAAAATGTAAAAATAAACGTAGAATTGAAGCATCGATGGCTGAGGCATTCATCACTGAGGAGGCGGCAAACTTCGTGACAGCACACTACGAAGCCAAAAATCGTCATTTGCATAATCCGAAGCCTCGGTACAATGCTGACGACCCTAAAAAGGGTGGATCCAACCTCAGCCTATTCAAAGGGAATCTCGCACCAGCCAGTGTTTCAAATCCAGTATCTTTGGATAACGAACAATGGCGGACCATTTCGTTGTATATCTTCAACAACCTGATAGAAGTGCGGCCGTACATCGAGTAAGTTCTCGGTACATAGTTTCGCAACTTCTATTTCCTTTGAACTGCTCTTATTCCTGGATATTTCATACAGTCGATACGTCGCCTTATTCTCGTATGGAGCGGTGATCCAAAAGGATTCTGTCGAAGAGTATGAGCTTCTCGCAAAGCAAGGTGGCGGCTATCCCGGTTTCATCTCTTGGTTCAAACAAACGGTAATTTCTATTAGACTTGTAGGCTAATTTGTAGGCGGCTATCCCGGTTTCATTCGCTAATTTGTGTGTAATGCAACAATCCTTTCATATTAAACTTGTAGGCTAATTCAGAGTCTATGGACGCCGAATTGAGACAAGTCGCTAATGGTTTTGACTATAAGGTCCGTTCATTTGACAAATACGACATCAACGGGTATCGCTTTCGTACCTATGGCAAAGAGCTATCTATGGCCGACCGAAAGTCTACAAATTGTTGTGTATCTGCTATCGGCGAAGGAGGTACCGAGTATTATGGGAGAGTTGAAGCAATTTATGAACTTCTATTCTATGGTGAAAACCCACCGAATGTCGTAGTCTTCAAATGTTATTGGTTTCAGCCGAAGGAGACTAGAAGAACTCATGAACATATAGGGCTAGTTGAAATCAACCAAAGCACCCATTTAGATGTTCCTGATGTCTATATTACGGCTCAACAGGCGACCCAAGTATTCTATCTACCGTGGGCCTGCCAAACTAATCCAAATCTGAAAGGTTGGGAAGTCGTTTATGAAGTGCCGCCACGTGCTAGACTATCTCCCCCAAAGGAAGAGGATTATGAACCTCACATTAACCCAGACACATATGAAGGAGAATTCTTCCAAGAGACACGTCTTTCCAAAAAGCGTTTCAAGAACCGCTATACTTCACCCCAAAACATTGAAGTAGACAGTGACAGTGAATCCGACATCACCCCAGAGGAGGAACAAGAAGAGCCGGAACAAGAAGAGGTTACTGCTGCGGATGACCTGTCATTGCTTGACCGATTACGTCAAGGTGGCCTTGCATATGTTGATGCCACTGAACCCTATGAGCCCGTCATTGATTATAGTGATGATGATGATTATGCATTTATTGATGATACTGATCGAGATTATTAGTAGTGTCAGGTATTAAATTTTTTAATGTTGTACTTGATGATGATACACTTAAGTGATACACATATTATTATTCATGTCGGTCTTTTTTTTATGTTGTACTAATTTCGTTTACTGTTTGTCATGGCAGGTGTTGAAAGATGGTGGGCGCTGGTCGGGAGCGCGCCAAGGCCCCTTCTTCCTCGGCGCGTGGTCTGAGGTCTTCGATTCCAGACGTACCTCTTCGCCGAGCGTTGCTGGACAGTATGTCCACACCGCCGGGCCCTTCTTCGTCCACCGCGGTGCCCAGCAGGGGACGAGGTAGGAAGAGAGGAGGTGGGGCACGTGGTCGCGGGAGAGGAGGTAGGGTGACTGCTAGGGAGCCTTCCTCGCCGCCACCCCCAGCTGTTTCACCCGAGCACGTGACTGCTAGGGTGGACTCGTCCGAGGAGGAGGCTACACGGACTCCGGTCCACGAGCCTCCGGTCCACGGGTCTTGGGCCCACGAGCCTCGGGTCGACTGGCCTTCGGCCCACGAGAGTTCGGCCCACGAGACCCCGGAGGAGCACACGTCCGGATGGGGTACCTGGCCGGATCAGCCCGAGGAGCCGAGTGGCCATGCTGATGATGGCGGGGAGCCGACTGATCTTGAGGAGGAGGGTGGCACCGTCTACCAGCGTGGTGCTACACGGCTCCCGTCCGTGCCGGCGACTCGCGAGCAGAGGTGGTTGATCTTCCCTGATGGGGAGAGGTACGTAAGTGCATTTAATATTTTTGTACCTTCTGCATTCACGTTTCTTCAAATAACTAATGCGTTGGCCTTGTCATGCTGCAGGGGTTGGGACCACCATCATAGTGTCCGCCGGCCCAACTCCGTCCTTGGAGTTCTTTGCCGGCAAAACTTCCCGGGGTTTGTCACGTTGCCTGGTGAGGGTCGGCTTCCAGAGCTTGGGTTGAGCTGGGAGCACTACGTGGCTGCCCCGGCCCCGCCGGATGTCATTATCGACGGTGTCGTGTGCGACACGAGGGCAGACATGGTGATCAGGACGTTCTGGGTAATTTCTCCTTTACACATTTCAAAATCTTCAACTAGCTAGTTATTAATTGTACTAATCAATATTGTCTCATTTGATTGCAGACATTCTACAGGTGTGAGGAGGGATACGAGGAGGAGTGCGCAAATGTTATCGAGAACGTCTGCAAGCGCCTACTCCAGAACTTACGGCACGAGGCTCGGGTGCAGGCTGTTCGAGACTACTACGCCTTGCGTGGTATCAAGAAGACCAAGCCGGCGTGCCGCGATAAGTTCCTGAGTAAGGAGCAGTACATGAAGGTAATTCTTAAGGCCTTCTACTTAAGTTCCTTCATTTAGTAATTCTTAGCCGTAGCGCTCAAGTTTCTATTTGCTAACTTAGGCGCCTCCGAGATGGTGTGCGGATCGGATGGATTGTTGGGAGGTGTTGGTCGATGAGTGGTGCTCACAAGAATGGCTAGCCCTCCACAACCAGGCCAAGGACAAACGTGCCCAAATGGAAGGTGTGCCACACCATCAAGGCAGCTCCAACTTATATCAGTTCGGGCGCAACTGGGTATGTGGTTTGCTTCATGATTCATGCAATTCATTCATCATGCTAGCTTGAGCCCTTTAGTTACTAATTTTCATTGTTTCTCTCTTTCAGGCACGCCACAATAAGGCGGATAAGGTGCCAGAGGTGTACGACCTGTATGCCATGGCCCACACTGGCTCTTACAAGAAAGTCAAGGCTTTCTCTCAGTCTGACCTCGATGATGCAAACAACTTCACCAACATCTCCTCCCACAACAAGCTCGTGAGATATAGAGATGAGGGGAAGGCGAGGAAAGGGGAGGACTTTAACCCGAGCCAGGGTCCCATTGATCCAGAGCTGGTGATGATATCTGGTGGCGGGAGGTCCCATGGCTCCATAGCCATTGGAGATGGACTTATCCGTTGTCCTAGCACTCTCCCAGAGATCAAGGCGCGCCAGTCGAGCTCCGCTCCTGAGATAAGGCCTCGTGAACGGCCAGTGCAACTCGCCATCAAGGTTAGTGATACGTACTCAGCTATCTTTCTCCATTACATTGTGTGCGCTTCCATCAATGATTACAAATGGTCATGTGAGTGGTGTTGCAGGCTGCTATACAGAGTGAGAGAGATAGAACGGAGAAACTTCTGGCGGAGGCGGCGGAGAGGCAGCGGGAGTTGGAGGAGAGGACGACAAAGATGATGGAGGAGGAGAGGGCACGGAATGACATGCAGGCAAGGGCCATGTACGAGCTCCTTGTGGTAAGTTTCTTCTGCAGATTAGCCAAAACATTCATGTAGTGTTTGTCTCATTACTAACTAGTATGACTGAGTCGTCAAAACCAAATGTGCAGTCTGTGTGCGAGAAGACCGGTCAGACCGCTCCGCCGATGCCAGTGATTGCTCCTGGGACCACGGTGAGTTTAATTTGAATGGACATTACTTGCTAGTCTTAACATTTGAGTGTCATAATGCTAACGAGACATTGGAAATGATCTTTGGTGCAGCTTAACTCCAGAAACGCATCGCATGATCCTTCTCCAGCTACCGGCACTAGCCAGCCCGCTCCTACACCTCCCTGATCACGGTAAGTTTCTCTAGTGTTTTGCTTAACAAATGCATAAAGACCTAGACTTAGCTTTATTTCCTCCAATATGCTTACCATAATGACCTAGAGTTAGCTTCTTTTCCTCCAAAATGACTTAATAAGCTTACTGACCTCATAAACCATCCATTTTACCTAAGTTAGCTCTAAAACGATATGTACTTAGCTTACTTATGTCAAAAATTGCATAATTAGCTCATAAACGACCCATTTCACCTAGGTTAACTCATAAACGACCCATTTCACCTAGGTTAGCTCATAAACGACCCATTTCACCTAGGTTAGCTCATAAACGACCCATTTCACCTAGGTTAGCTCATAAATGACCCATTTCACCTAAGTTAGCTCAAAAAGATCCATTTCAACTAAATTAGCTCATAAATGATCCATTTCACCTAAGTTAGCTCAAAAACGATCCATTTCAACTAAATTAGCTCAAAAATGATCCATTTCAACAAAGTTAGCTCAAAAACGATCCATTTCAACTAAGTTAGCTCAAAAACGATCCATTTGACCTAAGTGAGCTAAAAAAGATCCATTTCACCTTAGTTACCTCAAAAACGATCCATTTCAACTAAGTTAGCTCAAAAACGATCCATTTCAACTAGGTTAGCTCCAAAATGACCCATTTCACCTTACTTAGCTCAAAAACGATGCCCTTCACCTTAGTTAGCTCATAAACGACCCATTTCAACTAAGTTAGCTCATAAATGATCCATTTCAACTAAGTTAGCTCATAAACAACCCATTTCAACTTAGTTAGCTCATATATGATCCATTTCACCTAAGTTAGCTCATAAATGACATATACTTCTTGTTCTAGTCTTCTTCTTGTTCTAGTCACCTATTTCTAACTTTCTTATTTACCATTTTGCAGATTTCATTCACTTGATGGAAGCTAGCTTGCTATGATGGAGTGCCTTTGATGAAACTTTGCATTGTATCTAGCTTGCTATCTTCATGACACTTTGCATTGTAATATATATATGGATGGAACAATGTGTATGGATGGAACTTCCTTATGTATGAACAATGTGTATGGATGAAACTGATGTGATATGTGATATGTGCTGGATATGTGATATGTGATATGTGCTGGATATGTGATATGTGATATGTGCTAGATATGTGTTGGATATGTGCTGGATATGAAACTTATATATGTGATATGTGCTGCAAATTGTGGGATTTAATAAAAAACAGAAAAAACAGACAATATGCAGGCTCTTTGCCGTCTGCCACCGACGGCAAAGAGCCTTTGCCGTCTGCCGCGGACGGCAAAGAAGCCACGTGGCAGCCAACTGTGCTTCCTGGGAGCTGACCCATTTGGTCAGTTTGCCTACAGTGGCAGACGGCAAAGACTTTGCCGTCCGTGGCAGACGGCAAAGAACCTGCACTTTGCCATCAGTGGCAGACGGCAAAGAACCTGCCATCTAGTGACGTGTACATGACATCATAAGGCGGACGGCAAAGACCAAAGGCTCTTTGCCGTCTGCGGCGGACGGCAAAGGTCTGCCGTTAGCCACTTAACGGACTGACAGCGCAATTATTGCCGTCCGCCCTCTTTGCCGTCCGCCGCGGACGGCAAAGAGCCTTTGCCGTCCGCCGCCAGGAAGCAGACGGCAAAGCAGCTGTTTACCGTAGCCTTCTTTGCCGGAGCCTTTTGCCGTCCGCGGCTGATGGCAAAGGTCTTTGCCGTCCGCCTTTCGAGCCTTTGCCGTCCGCCATGGCAGACGGCAAAGTAGCTGTTTCCTGTAGTGTTAGCTCGTTTGACTTGACCGTTTGTTTGCGGGTGATAGACGGAGGCGTATCGAGCTTAATGCCCAGATTAGCACACCAGGTTTTCACCTCATCGGCTGTGAAATTGGAGCTGTTGTCGGTGATGATGCTGTGTGGGACGCCATAACGGTGCATGACACCGGATATGAAGTCTATCACTGGTCCGACTTGGGCCGTTTTAACTGGTTTGGCCTCTATCCACTTAGTGAACTTATCTACCATGACCAGCAGATATTTTTTCTTATGGCTTCCTCCTTTAAGGGGTCCGACCATATCAAGCCCCCAGACCGCAAAAGGCCAAGTAATGGTGATTGTTTGTAGAGCGGTGGGTGGCATATGGCTTTGGTTGGCGAAAAGCTGGCATCCAACACAACGTTGGACAAGGTCCTGTGCATCTGCTCGGGCCGTCGGCCAATAGAAACCTGTACGGAAGGCCTTTCTTACAAGGGCTCGAGCCGCGGCGTGGTGACCACCGAGACCGGCATGAATTTCAGCCAAGAGCTATCGTCCCTCTTCTTCGGAGATACATCTTTGAAGTACCCCGGTAGCGCTTTTCTTGTAGAGCTCTCCGTCATGGACCTTGTAGGCTTTCGAACGCCGGACAATGCAGCGAGCCTCATTCTGATCCTCAGGGAGCTCTTGCCTATTAAGGTAGGCCAAGAAGGGTTTGGTCCATCACTACAAAAAAAAGACACATCCGTGACATTTTGGGCCGAACGAAATTTATTTCTGTCATACTTATGACACTTCTGTGACGATAATTGTGACAAAACCCGGTATCATCATAGATGTGGTGGGGTCCTACTTCTATGATAAAAAATCATGACACAAAATGGGCTTTTCGTCCTGGGCGGGCCGGAGACGCAGCTGCATGACATTCTTTGGGCCGTCCATGACGGAAAAAACCATGGTAGAAGCAAGGGCGAGGAAAATATCGGGGTGTTCCCGGTTACGGTGGGTGGTCGGGGCCGAGCGATGCGCGTTTCTCTCATACACGCACGCGTGTGGGTGCGAGGCATTGGGCTCTAACTAAACCCGAGTGAGGCGTTGGGCTCTAACTGAATCCGAGCGATTGCACTGCAGGCTATGCGTTATTGAACCCGAGCGATCGATCGATGGCTGTTAACTGAACCCGATCGAGCGATTCCTTCGCTACTCCTGCTAACTGAAGCCGATCGATGCTGCCTCTGGATGAACAGTGAGCGTTGCTGGGGGGGGGGGGTTTGGATGAACAGTTCCCGGCGGGGGTGGATGAACAGGACCCCGTGGTGTTGCCTTTGGATGAACAGGACCCCGATCGATCGAGCCGGTTGGGGCTGGATGAACAGGACCCCGTGGAGGGCTGGATGAACAGTAGACGGTGGAGGGCTGGATGAACAGTAGCCCGTGGAGAGGGCTGGTTGAATAGTAGCTGGTGGAGTAGCGCGCGGTGGAGGCTGGATGAACAGGAGCCCGTGGATGAATAGTCGCAGGTGGTGGCTGGAGAAGGTCGATGGTGGATGAACAGTAGCCCGTGGAGGCTGGAGGGGGTCGACGGTGGAGATGAACAATATCCCGTGGAGTCCCGTTTTGCGGTACGCCACACCCCTCCCGATGAACAGGACCCCCGTTTCGACCGTAGCGCTCCAACACAAGTCCGTTTCCTCCGTTTTGCGGTACGCCACACCCCTCCCGATCAACAGGACCCCCATTTCGACTGTAGGAGGTCCGTTTCCTTCGTTTTGCGGTACGCCAGACCCCTCCCGATGAACAAGGTCCCGTTTCGAACGTGGCCGGTCGAACACAAGGCCGTTTCCTCTATTCCGCGGTACGCCAGGCCTCGTTTCCATCGGC
Organism: Triticum aestivum; assembly: GCF_018294505.1. Taxonomy (NCBI): domain Eukaryota; kingdom Viridiplantae; phylum Streptophyta; class Magnoliopsida; order Poales; family Poaceae; genus Triticum; species Triticum aestivum. The sequence continues at coordinate 450,108,291 of NC_057796.1, forward strand.
TGTTCCGTCCAAGCCGGTTGGCTCCCACACGTTCCGTTGCCTCCCGATGAACACGACGCATTCCGTTGCCTCCCCATGAACACGACGATGACGCAGTTTCTCTGTTCCGACCCGTCCATGTACACGAGCCCTAGCCGCACGTACGCGCGAGTAGGCGTTCGAGACCCCGCCCGTATGTACGTATGTGGCCGTATTTACTTTCTTGCACCCTGGCCGCTGTACGTACGTGTACATGCTACGTGCGCGCCTCTACTACGACACGTGCGCGCCTCTACATCGACCAGTATGTACGTACACGTTCGCGACTAGAATGACAATGCTACGTATGCTTCGACTAGGTGGGTCCCGACTGTCAGGCACTTCCTTGCGTGCGAAGATGTAGCTGGTGGGTCCTAGCAGTCAGGGGGGCGAATCGTTTTTTTTTGCCCGGACGCACTTCCTTGCGTGCGAAGATGTCGCTGGTAGGTCCCAGCAGTCAGGGGGAAATGTTTTTTTCGCGAAATACGGTTGCCCGTCCGGTGGGTCCCTGCTGTCAGGTGGAGGAATCATTATTTTCCGTGTAATAAGGAGGCACTTCCTTGCTGCGGCCGTGGACCCAACTGTCAGCCTCTCCACGTACAGTCCACGTCCGATGGAAGCCGTTCCTTGACCACGTGGACCACGCCGCGCCGAGAGCACCAGGGCGGTGGACGACGGTGAGGCCTAGGAAGGGGACGACGCAGAGCCGGGGAAGACGCGGCAGTGGATGCCCACGCGTAGAGGAGTATGAGGGTTCACTGGTTCGCTGCGGTGTGAGGCTGCCGTCGCCGCAGAATAACAGGGGGTGTGGGTGAGTAGAGGGATGGCCTAGCCAGTGGTGGGAGTAGTAGATGGCGGTGAGGCTTCTGCGGCATCACAGCCGGCCACGGGAGGCAGGAGCACGAGGCACGACCGGCGCTGCTTTGGGCGGCTGGAGCCAGAAGACCAGAGGTTGAAGAAGCACTACGGCCGTTGGATGGACATCGTATGGTCACAGGAGCTAGAATCATTCATATTGACTAAGTTGACAAAGCACTCCGTCCCCGTCAACTTAGTAGGCCCACAAGTCAGCCTCCGACCAAGGTGGGTCCCAACTAGCAGGGGGAGTATTCATTTTTTTGTGCGTAATAAGGAGGCACTTCCGGTGGGTCCGAGCTGACAGCAGGGGGAACGTTTTTTTTCGCGAAATACGGTGGCCCGTCCGGTGGGTCCCAGCAGTCAGGGGGGAAACATTTTTTTCGCCAAATACGGTGGCCCGTCCGGTGGGTCCCTGCTGTCAGGTGGAGGAATAATTATTTTCCGGGTAATAAGGTGGCACTTCCTTGCGGCTGCCGTGGACTCAGCTGTCAGCCTCTCCACGTACAGTACTCCTCCGATGGAAGTCGTTCCTTGACCACGTTGACCATGCCGCGCCGAGAGCACCAGGGCGATGGACGACGGCGAGCGGCGAGGCCTAGGAAGGGGACGACGCAGAGCTGGGGAAGACGCAGTAGTGGAAGCCCACGCGGAGAGGAGTACGAGGGTTAACTGGTTCGGCTGCGATGTGTGGCTGCCGTCGCCGCAGAATAACAGGGGGTGTGGGTGAGTGGAGGGATGGCCTGGCCAGCGGTGGGAGTAGTAGGGGGCGGTGAGGCCTCCGCGGCAGCACAACCAGCCACGGGAGGCAGGATCAGGCGGCACGACCGGCGCTGCTTTGGGCGGCTGGAGCAAGAAGACCAGAGGTTGAAGAAGCATTGCGGCCGTTGGATGGACATCGTACGGTCACTGCAGCTAGAATCGTTCATATTGACTAAGTTGACAAAGCCCTTGGTACGCATCAACTTAGTAGGCCCACAGGTCAGCTTCCGAAACGGTGTGCCCCAGATGTCAGGGGGAGGAATCATTTTTTGGGCGGGTGAAGCTAGAATATCCGAGATTGAAGAAGAAGCACGGCATCCGTTGGATGGACATCCAACGGCCACTGCTGCTAGAACCGTGTGTTGACTATAATACGTTGACAAAACCTTGCATACGCGTCAACTTTTTTAAGGGACGCATCAACTTAGTAGGCCCACAAGTGTGTGGCAGAGAACTTATAGCCCATTTGCGATTTGTAAGAATGTATAACCCATTTTTGAATTCTAATGGAATTTACTACAGCCGATTTGCAGTTTGTTAAAAGTACAAGCCATTTTCTAGCTAGGACAACGATTAATAATTTCAACCAACCGTTCAAGACAAAATTCAATAAAATTTTCCCACATTTTGATGGGATCTGAAATATTTTTATCCTGAAATTTCTAGTCAGATTAAATATAAATTTGTATTACGTAAAAATCTAACGAAACATTGCGCGCGCAACAATTAAAAATTAAGATTTTCAAAATCCATAAATAATATTTTATAAACTAATTTCGTGCTTAGTGCATTTTTTTATAGTTACTGCCTAGTTTTTATAATTACATCCCATTTATTATTTTTTAAAGCCCATTTCCTGTTAAGCCTAATGCATCCCTCCTAGGAAAGATTTGCAGCCCAGCGGAGCGGAGAATAACAAGTTGACCTTGCCTGGGTATTCCTAAAAAAACGTATAGCTAGGCTAGCCATTTTCATGTTGAAACAAATTAATATTTGGGCTGGATATCTGTCCTGGGCTAGACGGGCCACAGCCCGCCCAGTTAATACCCTGCTCTCCTCTGAACAACAACGAAAACATCGCCAAGAAAAACTCTGCAATGCTCATGCCTCAAAAACACAAATACTGCTCGAGCTGCTTGGTCCCAGCTGTCGGCCGCACCTTGTGCAATTCTCTCGTTTATATTGACTACATAGGTTGACAATGGTGTGAGACCGTGATGTCAAGAAACTAGGAGGAAGCAAAAAAAATAGTTGTACATAATGAGGCACATGCGTACGTACGGCTATGGCCCTAGTGGGTCCCTATTGTCATCCAGTCAAAATAAAGTCATCTCCTAAATCCTCATGTTCATTGACCATGTTAACAATGCTCGGCGCCACGACGAGCGCACCAACTCGAAGGACAATGGAGAGGGCCTCGCAGGCCCTACAGATGGTCTGATACAGCGCCCGCTGCTCATTCAGGAAGCCAGGATGGTCGGACACCTATCAGCACCTTCCAGAGACTGAGACGGCATGAAACGGTAAGGCCGCGCTTGGGAGATCTGGGTTATTTCACACCTGTACTAAGATACAAGTGTAATTTACTCGTCATCGGAAACAACACGTAAAATAGAGGCGTAATGAAACCGAGGGCCTGAGGTCTGTAAGTAAAACTGGCGGGTTACGCGTGTTATTTGAGAGACCGGTGTATATTTTACTAGTCGAAATCGACCAACCAAGCGCTTCGCCCGAGACCATCTGCTTTTATTTACAAGCGTCAGTTTTACAAGCGGTTTTGGTTGGAAAACAACGATCCAATCATGGCCTAAGATGATGAGTTGGTCGGAAGATCATATGGTTTCACGTCTAACCTACCCGACTTGTCATATAGGCTATGAATGAAACATAAGATGATGAACTTCTTAAGCACGGAAACAACAGAAGAGGATGATCTTCCTAACAAGGAAATCACTGGCATTAGATCGACATGCAAAACAATACGAACCATTATTCTCAGGAGGCACGATGAACAGCTGGTGATGCCACATGCCACAACATTCCAAGCTCAACTTTGCAATCAAACACAAGGCCTGGCATTACATAGACAATATTCAGAACAAACTCTTAAAATATCTTACATAAGTCAACATTCATGTGACTATGCATCTCAGCAGAGTAAATATTTACTTCTGAACTGAAGACATGAATAGGAAAAAATGATCGACGTTGCTCACCGCAAAGGGCGTCCCACTCAAAAATATCAAATGCATGTGTTCTGGCCAACATCAATGAGCAAAAATTGACAAGGTTTTCCAATTCCAATATGTTAAACTAATGTCAACTTTGACAAGCTTTTCCCATTCAAAATATGTAGTGCCTATGATTGTGGAACGAGCAGGGTTTGTCATCAGATAGTCCGGTGGCTCAAGGTGACGACGAATGATTAGAGAACCATTCGATGTATTGTGCATGATGTGAACTATTATGGAGGACACGAACCATCTGAACATTTTGTGCAGTTCCACTATAATCAAGCTGAGCATCCCTATGGATTTCGTATTTACATGCTGCAAGAAAACAAAGACACATCAGCACACACATGAATATTGGCCCCTGTGTCAACCCACCAATCGGTGGACTAACAAACTGAAAGTACGGTAAACAGATTACCATACCCACATGCCCCATCATTGTTGCTTAGAATGACATTGACAGATTTGGAGTCCTGTCCTGGCTTCCTGTACTTGCTTGGGCACTTTTTGCCCAGTGCACTCACGTGTTGTAGAGTTTCCTATGCTCTCTGCAGACTAGTCATGTCACCAGCGTCTACTAATACTCTGTAAAGCTTCTCGATCATTCCTTGTGTAATGTAGCGCAAACAGTGCCTGCTTCTTTCTGCAAAGTGGTAAGACGAACTGGACCCACTAATGCAGCAGTTTGCCTTAGACACATTGGCTCCTTTTGTGCAGTTCAACTAAAATGGAAGTCGGAATAAAACCGAGCTTTAATTTTGATATCCCTATAAGCAACAAAAGGTATAAGGGAAACAATTACTGAGAAATAACGGTTGATGACTTGTACTCCCAGAAGAAAAACATCTACTGATCTACCTTATCTTAATGGGAAACAAAGCAGGAGAGTAACAATTCTCAATCAGTGTGATTCATTCATATTAACTGAGACATTATCTTAACAATGCCTTGTTTCAACATGTATAAAGAACGACAAAGCAGAAAAGTATCATTCCTAAAACAATGCGACTGATTCATTTTAACAGAGACATTATCTTAACAATACCTTGGTTAAACATGTAGAAAGAACTACAAAGAAGGATAGTACCATTTGTAAAACACCGTAACTGATATATAATAACAGAGACATTATCTGAACAATACATTTCTTAAACATGTACTCCGGCCGATCCCTAACAGAAATGGTACTCCCGCCGATCCCTAACAAGTGTTGCAGTTTTGAACTAAGATTCAGTAGTTAATTCTGAGGAAAGTCGGTACTGACCTTTCAAGACCAAGATTTGAAACAACTCGTGAGGAAGACCTGAGAGAGATCTCAACACATATATGGAAATCAGGTCTCATTTTGTGCAGTTCCACCAAAATTAAGCGAAGCAAAATGTCGCAATAGCAACAAGTTGAATAGTTATCCCTGTTTTAACAGAGGCAAAAAAGGAATCAATTACTGGCCAATAAAGGGGGATGAAACATGCGGCCACAAAAATGGTAATCTCGCCAATCCCTAACAAGTGTTGCAGTTTTGAAATAAGATTCAGTAGTTAATTCTGAGAGTGGCATTGCTTAATTTTACCAGCGGCATTAGATTAACAAAAAGCATAAACAGTTCCAGGGGAGAGTGGGCGCAACAACAACATGTGCTTCCATCTACTTATAAAGGGGGTGATGCAGAGTTTGTTGTAACAAAGCAACAAGCATAATGTCTGGGTTGGTCTCATTTTTGTTCACTACTTAATGGGAAAAGATAGCAATACAATAGCTTCAATTCAACATTTATTTAAAACAGTACCAATACAAGTAGCACAACATCTCAAAACACACTGCACGATCATGTGGATGAAGGCAAGTACCAACCTGTCATGACGCACACAAGATCACGTACGAATCTGCGAACATGAATAGGAAATCCAATCTCATTTTGTGTAGTTACTCTGAAATCAAGTAATGTCGCCGGTGTGACATTTAAGTTTGCTATAGCAACAAGTTGAATAGATATCCTTGATTTAACAGAGGCAAAAAAGGAAACAATTACTGCCAATAAAGGAGGATGAAACATGCGGCCACAAAAAGAAGCATCTACCTTATCTTGATGGAAAACAAAGTATAGGACAGTAGCATTTCTAAAACGGTTGCATTGATTCATATTAACAGAGAAATTCTCTTAAAATAGTTCAGTAGTTAATTCTGAGAGTGGATTGCTTAAAATACAATAGATTCAATTCAACATTTATTTAAAACAGTACCAATACAAGTAGCACAACATCTCAAAACACATTGCACGATCATGTGGATGGGACATGGGACATGCCAGCACCATGTGCGTCCACACGTATAAATGGGTGATGCAGAGTATATCTGCGTTGGTCCCATATTTGTTCTCTTTGAAACTTTTTTCGATGTGAGGGCAGCAAATCTAGTCCTGCACAAAATACCCGACCCCCCAGTTTCTTTCCCTTTTCAACAAAGAGTTCGGTTCCTTACAGATGTGTGTACTGGGTTACCCCCTTTTTCCCTTTTCGACCAACAAAGCGGCTATATAGCTAGTCTATACTAATTTCCCTCCCTCCTTTCCTCATTGAACCACGTCCTAGATTCATGCTCCACCCCACCGCACCCTTCTTTCCTCTTTGAACCAAGACCTAGATTCGACTACAGAATTGAAAAAGATCAGCATGCAGCTAGACCAATGACGGTTTCAAAGAAACTTATACCTTAGGGTCGTCGGGATGTGGCAAGGCGTGCGGTGGGAGGTCGGATCTGCCCACACTATGTACGGCAGCGAGGAAGAAGGGGTCGGTGGCCCTCCCGCACAGGCGCTGGGTGAAAGAGAAAAGCGCAGCCGGCAGTGGATTGCCTCCCTCGCCGAAGGCGATAGAGTGAACGCTGCACCTCCTCCCCTTCCCGCTGCGACGGGATCCGGACGCCTCCTTCGCCAGCTGTGAGGGGGTGAGAGAGACAGAGGCCACAACACAGTCTTATTTAGATCTGGTGAAGAGGGTGAGAGACAGTGAATATAGCAAACCCTAGCAAAGGAACGCTGAGCCTCCAGCATGTATATATATATGTAGTGCGGCGAGAGTGTGGAGAGTGCAAACCCTAGCGAACAAGCGCTGAGGCTCCAGCTTATATATATACTGTAAGTACGGACTGAGCTCCGGTGCCTTAACTGCACCTGCTTTTGGCTGTATGACAGGTGGGCCAGCCACATTTTGGGCCCACCTGTCATAAACCCAAAGGTAGGTGCACTAAAGTCAATGAAGCTGCGTCCATATAGTACTCGTGTATACGACTAATATATAGTGGAGTGGTTTTCTTATTCTCTCCATAACAATCGTTTTAAATTGTGTAAGTACGAAACGGAACTCTTTATTTAACATACCAGTGAAGAAAACTACTACTCCCTCTGTTCCTAAATATTTGTCTTTCTAGAGATTTCAACAAATGACTACATACGGAGCAAAATGAGTGAATCTACACCGTAAAAAATGTCTATATACATCCGTATGTGGTAGTCCATTGCAAACCACTTGAAAGACAAATATTTAGGAACGGAGGGAGTACTTCCGATGAACTAACGATCCATGCGTCCTGGTCGCACTTCCTGTCCTTCACGTGCGGTACACTACCCTCCCGTAAGTGAACAACCACACATGCGCCAAATTATCGGAAACGTGTGAGAGTGTGTACAAATAAAGAATTTTAATTTCAATTATCGGAAAGGTTTGAGAGTATGTACAGTTTGCCCTCTCTAATAATTATGGTTTGTTGGGTTCGGACTAAACTTGGTCAAACTTTACAAAGTTTGACTTCAGTCAAATCTAATATGTGGAGTAAATAAAAATGGAGGGCTACTACGTCCATCCGGGTTTTTAGTCCACACCATTTTTTTAATCAAAGTTAATAGCTGGACAAATAAAATTACAGGGGAGCTAAGGACAAAGTTGTGAGAAGGCTTAGAAATCAATACAAAACTTATGCTCTTAGTACCAACGTCGATCCTTCTTTGAGGAAACATTTGGTTCATAGCCAATTGTGTGATAAAATTGCACCAATGTGAAAGACGACTGCGTCTCCAACGCAACCAAGGTGAACTGACGAAGGATATCATCTTTCTGGGTAACAAGCAAAGAGCACTGATGGAAGAGAGCTTGTTTTTCATTGAAAATCGACCAGCTTCAGCAGCCGACGCAACCATGAGCCGCAACCATGAGCATCGATAGGTCATCGTGGTGATGCATCATCCATTTGGCATCAAGTTTGGGTGAGGCATGATACGTCTCCGTCGTATCTACTTTTCCAAACACTTTTGCCCTTATTTTGGACTCTAACTTGCATGATTTGAATGTAACTAACCCGGACTGACGCTGTTTTCAGCAGAATTGCCATGGTGTTATTTATGTGCAGAAACAAAAGTTCTCGGAATGACCTGAAACTTCACGGAGATTATTTCTGGAAATAATAAAAAATATTGGCGAAAGAATCAAGGCCAGGGGGCCCACACCCTCTCCACGAGGGTGGGGGTGCGCCCCCTGCCTCGTGGGCCCCCTGGAGCTCCACCGACCTCAACTCCAACTCCATATATTCGTGTTCGGGGAGAAAAAAATCAGAGAGAAAGATTCATCGCGTTTTACGATACGGAGCCGCCGCCAAGCCCTAAACTCTCTCAGGAGGGCTGATCTGGAGTCTGTTCGGGGCTCCGGAGAGGGGAATCCGTCGCCATCGTCATCACCAACCATCCTCCATCACCAATTTCATGATGCTCACCGTCGTGCGTGAGTAATTCCATCGTAGGCTTGCTGGACGGTGATGGGTTGGATGAGATTTATCATGTAATCGAGTTAGATTTGTTAGCGTTTGATCCCTAGTATCCACTATGTTCTGAGATTGATGTTGCTATTACTTTGCTATGCTTAATGCTTGTCACTAGGGCCCGAGTGCCATGATTTCAGATCTGAACCTATTATGTTTTCATGAATATATGTGAGTTCTTGATCCTATCTTGCAAGTCTATAGTCACCTACTATGTGTTATGATCCGGCAACCACGAAGTGACAATAATCGGGACCACTCCCGGTGATGACCGTAGTTTGAGGAGTTCATGTATTCACTATGTGTTAATGCATTGGTCCGGTACTCTATTAAAAGGAGGCCTTAATATCCCTTAGTTTCCATTAGGACCCCGCTGCCACGGGAGGGTAGGACAAAACATGTCATGCAAGTTCTTTTCCATAAGCACGTATGACTATATTCGGAATGCATGCCTACATGACATTGATGAATTGGAGCTAGTTCTGTGTCACCCTATGTTATGATTGTTACATGATGAACCGCATCCAGCATAATTCTCCATCACTGATCCAATGCCTATGAGCTTTTCACATATTGTTCTTCGCTTATTTACTTTTCTGTTGCTACTGTTACAATCACTACAAAACCCAAAAATATTACTTTTGCTACTGTTACCGTTACTTCCATACTACTTTGCTACTAAATACTTTGCTGCAGATATTAAGTTATCCAGGTGTGGTTGAATTGACGACTCAACTGCTAATACTTGAGAATATTCTTTGGATCCCCTTGTGTTGAATCAATAAATTTGGGTTGAATACTCTACCCTCGAAAACTGTTGCGATCCCCTATACTTGTGGGTTATCAAGACTATTATCTGGTGCCGTTGCCGGGGAGCATAGCTCTATTCTTTGAGTCACTTGGGATTTATATCTGCTGGTCACTATGAAGAACTTGAAAGACGTGAAAACAAAAATTTATCCCTCAACTACGAGGGGAGGTAAGGAACTGCCATCTAGCTCTGCACTTGATTCACCTTCTGTTTTGAGTAAGCTTGCGACACCTAAACCTGCTTCTGCTATTAATTCTGATGTGTCGCATGTTATTGATGATGCCACTTCTGCTATGCATGATACTTATGATGAAACTACTTCTATGCTTGATAATACTATGCCACTTGGTGAATTTCTTGATGAACAACTTGCTAGGGCTAGAGAGAACGAAATTTTTGAAACTGATAATATTGATGAAAGTGATGATGAAGACTCTCCCAATAAATATGAATTGCCTGTTGTGCCTGAGGGCTATGTTATGGATTAAGAAACGGCTAGAGACTTTCTTGCTTGCAATGATAGAAGTGATCTTAATAAATTATTAGATAAGCTGAAACAAAAAACTTTGAATGCTAGAATGAAATATGATCCTGCTTATGCTACTTCACCTATCTTTATTACTGATAAGGATTATGAATTCTCTGTTGATCCTGATATAATTACTTTGGTGGAATCTGATCCTTTTTATGGTTATGAATTTGAAACTGTTGTGGCACATCTTACTAAATTAAATGATATAGCCACCCGTTCACTAATGATGAGAAAACTTGCTACTATTATATCCTTCAAATATTTCCGTTCTCATTAAAGGGTGATGCTAAGATATGGTTCAATTCTCTTGATCCTGGTTGTGTGCGTAGTCCCCAGGACATTATTTATTACTTCTCTGCTAAATATTCCCCTGCTCATAAAAAACAAGCTGCTTTAAGGGATATATATAATTTTGTGCAAATTGAAGAAGAGAGTCTCACATAAGCTTGGGGGAGGCTTCTCCAATTACTTAATGCTTTGCCTGATCATCCTCTTAAGAAAAATTAAATACTTGATATCTTTTATAATGGACTAACCGATGCTTCCAGAGACCACCTGGATAGTTGTGCTGGTTCTGTTTTCAGGGAAAGAACACCAGATGAAGCTGAAATTCTATTGAATAATATGTTGACTAATGAAAATAATTGGACACTTCCTGAGCCAACTCCTGAGCCTATTCCTAAGCCAACTCTGAAGAAAAGGGGTGTTTTATTTCTCATTCCTGAAGATATGCAAGAGGCAAAGAAATCTATGAAAGAAAAGGGTATTAAAGCTGAAGATGTTAAGAACTTACCTCCTATTGAAGAAATACATGGTCTTAGTTTACCCCTGTTGAAGAAATACATGGTCTTAATCCATCACCTATGGAAGAAACACATGGTCTTAATAACCCGACACAAGTAGTAAAGGTAAATTCTCTCTATAGATATGATAAAGTTGAGATCCCTCCTACTAAGTTTGCTAGCCAATGTTTGGATGAGTTTGATAATTTTATGGTTAAGCAAGAAGACTTCAATGCTTATTTTGGTAGACTATTAAAACAAAATGCTTATATGATTGAACACTTGGGTGATTATATGTCTAGAGTTAAAGGTGAACTTAAACTCATTAGTAAACATGCTTCTATGGTTACCACTCAAGTAGAACAAGTACTTAAAGCTCAGAATGATTTGCTCAATGAATTAAATAGTAAGAATAATGACTATGCTGTTAGAGTGGCTACTAGAACTGGTAAGATGACTCAGGAACCTTTGTATCCCGAAGGCCATCCTAAGAGAATTGAGCAAGATTCTCAGAGAAATAATATAGATGCACCTAGTCCTTCTAAAAAGAAGAAAAAGAAAAATGATAGGACTTTGCATGCTTCTAGTGAACCTATTGCTGAACCACCTGAGAATCCAAATGATATTTCTATTTCTGATGCTGAAACACAATCTGGTGATGAACATGAACCTAGTGATAATGTTAATGATGATGTTCATGTTGATGCTCAACCTAGTAATGACAATGATGTAGAAATTGAACCTGCTGTTGATCTTGATAACCCACAATCAAAGAATCAACGTTATGATAGGAGAGACTTTGTTGCTAGGAAACACGATAAAGAAAGGGAACCATGGGTTCAGAAACCATGCCTTTTCTTCCTAAACCATCCAAGAAAAAGGATGATGAGGATTTTGAGCGCTTTGCTGAAATGATTAGACCTATCTTTTTGCGTATGCGATTAACTGATATGCTCAAAATGAATCCTTATGCTAAGTATATGAAAGAAATTGTTACTAATAAAAGAAAGATACCGGAAGCTGAAATTTCCACCATGCTTGCTAATTATACTTTTAAGGGTGGAATACCTAAGAAGTTAGGAGATCCAGGAGTACCCACTATACCATGCTCCATTAAAAGAAACTATGTTAAAACTGCTTTATGTGATCTTGGAGCCGGTGTTAGTGTTATGCCTCTCTCTTTATATCGTAGACTTGATTTGAATAAGTTGACACCTACTGAAATATCTTTGCAAATGGCTGATAAATCAACTGCTATACCTGTCGGTATTTGTGAGGATGTGCCTGTTGTGGTTGCAAACGTTACTATTTTAACGGACTTTGTTATTCTTGATATTCCCGAGGACGATAGTATGTCTATTATTCTTGGAAGACCCTTTTTGAATACTGCAGGGGCTGTTATTGATTGCAACAAAGGCAATGTCACTTTTCATGTTAATGGTAATGAGCATACGGTACACTTTCCGAGGAAACAACCTCAAGTCCACAGTATTAATTCTATTGGAAAAATTCCATCGATTATTTTTGGAGGTTTTGAATTTCCTCTTCCTACTGTCAAAAAGAGATATGATATTCTTATTATTGGGGATGTGCATATCCCCGTTGAGGTAACATAGTGTTATTCGAAATTTCTCCGGTTCCATGTTAGTCGGAATGAGTTTGTTAACAAGACTTGATCAACCTTGTTAGTGGATTCCTTTTGATGAGCATGAGATGGATGAAGTTAGAAAGCACAACCTTCTATACCCCCTTTTTACTTTCTGTTATTTAGTTGAAATAAAGTAAAAATAGTATTTTTCTGTCTGTTTTCTGAATTATCCGTGCAATAAAAAATACCCCGAAAATAAAAGTTCTCCAAATGCCCTGCCAATTTAATATGATTTTTTCTGGAATATTTGAGAATATCTGGCACTGAGAACACGGCAGGGGGAGCAAGCACCTAGGCACGAGGGTCCAGGGCGCGCCCACCGCCTGGGCGCGCCCCCTGCCTCGTGGGCCCACGGTGGCTCCCCTCCACTTATTCCTGCACCCACACACTTCTTCTTCCTCCCAAAAAAATCACCAACCAGCTCAAGCATGAGTTCTAGCTCATTTTGCTGCGATTTTTGATCTCCTTGCTCAAAGCACCTCTTTCAAAACTGCTTTGGGGGATTGTTCCTTGGTATGTGACTCCTCCATTGGTCCAATTAGTTTTTGTTCTAGCGCTTTATTCATTGCAAATTTGTGCTGTCTAGGTGACCATGTTCTTGAGTTTGCATGTCAAATTTATATGGTTCCAAGTAGTTCTAATGCATGATATAGTTCTAGGCACTTGAAGGAGTAGTTGCTATCAATTTTGTTGAGCTTCATTCACTTTTATTTGAAGTTACTAAAAATTTGAGAAATTTTTCAGAGGAAGAAACATGTTTAGGAAAATGTATCAAGGTGGTTCTTCAAGGAAGCAAGGACCCAGGCTTGCAATGCGCGATGCTGATGATGAACCACCAAGGGATGCTCCAGTACGGGCTTGTGAATGGCCTTCAGAGGACTTCATGGATCAAGCAGGAATGAAGGAAGAATTTAACGCATATGTGCGTAACGCTGATCTTGTGAGCTTCGAGGCAGATAAGTGCCGTCAGTACCACTATCTCACTAGTTCCTTTGTGAGGAGGTTTGAATTTTCATCTTCACGCAATTCTCAAACTGTCCTGTTTGATCTTTATGAAAATTCTTATACTATGGACTTAGAGGATTTTACCACTTCTTGCAAACTTCAACAATGGGGTAGTACTAGTGAACCTCGCAAATCTGAATTTAGAGATTTTCCTGCTAGTATAACTGTGGGGGAATCTAGAGACATAGCACAAGCTACCATAGGGAGCATTCATTTTCCTGCTATACATTATTTTGCTCTCTTCATAGGTAGGTGCATAAATGGTAAGGATGAAGCATGTCACATGTGTGTCCCTGACCTCAGTATTCTCAGGAGTGCTGTGTTAGGAGATAAACATTATAATTTGGGAGCCATTGTTGCATGTAGGTTGCATCGTAATAGATTTAATGGAGATTTATTTGGTGGAATTTATGCATCCCGTTTAGCTAATTTTCTTGGTGTAACACGTGAGGATGATATTGAGTTGCCTCCTGCTTATTTTTATTATGAGGCTATGGTTCGTCATCGTTTTGTTGAGAGGAACGATCAGTTCCTCCAGTACCGACTAATCTTTGACAGACGACGCACCTATCACGTCGCTCTCCCTGCTTCTACTTTCTTTGACTTTCAGGCAAAAGGGAGATATTTTATAACCAGAGAGGAGGCGGACGAGTATAAGGGGAGGACAGAGACAGCCCGCCTCCAAGCTGCAGCCCACGATGCAATAGCCGCTGCATCTCAGTATGACCCCAGCTACAACTATGGATATCCGCCAGGCCAGCCTTGGCAATAAACCAACTTAGGCCAAAAGCCTAAGCTTGTGGGAGTACGTATCTCTCACCGACATTACATTTATGTTTACACACTCATTGCCAGATGTCGGTGCTCATACTCTTTCACTGTAATATCCATGCTAGTTTATTTTCTTTTCTTGCTTTCTTCTTGTGAGTTTGATAAACCTTAAGAAAAACTAAAAAAAATTAGTTGTAGCTTTTAGCTAGTTTACTTTTCATGCTGTAGTAGTAATAATTAAAAGAAAACCCAAAAATATTTCCTGTTCTTCTTTTGCTTGTTGGGAGCTTTCGCATGTAAATAGTTTTATTTCTTTTCTTTTCTTTGGGGGTCGATAGGAGAAGACCATAATGAAAATGTTGAAGTGGCTCTTATATGCATTATTGTTGATTTAACCAAGAGCCATATTACCTTGTCTTCTCCTGTTTATTGAATGCTCGCAGATTCCAGCTTAGTCCAATGCACGTGCACTATTATTATTATTCACATCGTTCGGTCGTGCGAGTGAAAGGCAATAATGACGATATATGATGGACTGATTGAGATGGGAGAAGCTGGTATGAACTCGACCTCTCTTGTTTTTGTAAATATGATTAGTTCATCGTTCCTGATTTAGCCTATTATAAATAAACATGTTTGCAATGAAAATTAGAGATTATAGTTGCTTATGCCATGCTTAATTAGCTAGGAGTTTATAATGGTTTACCTTGCGTGCCAACATGCTATTAAAATGGTTGTGATGTGGTATGATAGGGTGGTATCCACCTTTGAAGGATACAAGTGGCTTGACTTGGCACATGTTCACACATGTAGTTGAAACAAATCAACATAGCCTTCATGATATTTATGTTCATGGTGGATTATATCCTACTCATGCTTGCACTCAATGTTCATTAATTTTAATGCATGTTCATGACTGTTATCGCTCTCTAGTTGGTCGCTTCCCAGTCTTTTTCTAGCCTTCACTTGTACTAAGCGGGAATACTGCTTGTGCATCCAATCCCTTAAACCCCAAAGTTATGTCAAATGAGTCCACTATACCTTCCTATATGCGATATCTACCTGCCGTTCCAAGTAAATTTGTATGTGCCAAACTCTAAACCTTCAAATGAAATTCTGTTTTGTATGCTCGAATAGCTCATGTATCAACTAGGGTTGTCCGTATCTTCCATGTTAGGCAGCTTATTATCAAGTGGAGTGGACTCCGATCCTCACTCACGAGAAAATGGCTGGTCACCGGGATGCCCAGTCCCATGCTTTATGCAAATCAAATCAAAATAATTGCAAACAAAACTCCCCCGGGACTGTTGTTAGTTGGAGGCACTCGTTGTTTCGAGCAAGCCATGGATTGATGCTTGTTGGTGGAGGGGGAGTATAAACTTTACCATTCTGTTTGGGAACCGCCTATAATGTGTGTAGCATGGAAGATATCGCCATCTCTCGGTTGTTATGTTGACAATGAAAGTATGCCGCTCAAAATATTATTTATCTCTGCTTTAAAATCAAGCTCTGGCACCTCTACAAATCCATGCTTCCCTCTACGAAGGGCCTATCTATTTACTTTTATGTTGAGTCATCACCCTCTTATAAAAAAGCACCAGCTGGAGAGCACCGCTGTCATTTGCATCCATTACTATTAATTTATATTGGGTATGACTATGACTGGATCTCTTTTACCATGAATTACAATGTTTAGTCAGTCCTTGATCTTTAAAGGTGCTCTATGTTTTGCGGTCTCAGAAAGGGCTAGTGAGATACCATCTTGTTATATCATATTATGATTGTTTTGAGAAAGTGTTGTCATCCGAGATTTATTATTATTGCTCGCTAGTTGATTATGCCATTGATATGAGTAAACATGAGACCTAAGTTTTATTGTGAATATGGTTAGTTCATAATCTTTGCTGAAAACTTGAATGCTGGCTTTACATATTTACAACAACAAGAGAAAACAGAGTTTGTAAAAGTTTTTCTTTATCACTTTCAGTTTATCAACTAAATTGCTTGAGGACAAGCAAAGGTTTAAGCATGGGGGAGTTGATACGTCTCCGTCGTATCTACTTTTCCAAACACTTTTGCCCTTGTTTTGGACTCTAACTTGCATGGTTTGAACGGAACTAACCCGGACTGACGCTGTTTTCAGCAGAATTGCCATGGTGTTATTTATGTGCAGAAACAGAAGTTCTCGGAAGGACCTGAAACTTCACGGTGATTATTTTTGGAAATAATAAAAAATACTGGTGAAAGAATCAAGGCTAGGGGCCCACACCCTCTCCACGAGAGTGGGGGGCGCGCCTGCCCCCCTGGGCGCGCCCCCCTGCCTCGTGGCCCCCCTGGAGCTCCACCGACCTCAACTCCAACTCCATATATTCGTGTTCAGGGAGAAAAAAATCAGAGAGAAAGATTCATCGCGTTTTACGATACGGAGCCGCCGCCAAGCCCTAAACTCTCTCGGGAGGGCTGATCTGGAGTCCGTTCGAGGCTCCAGAGAGGGGAATCCGTCGCCATCGTCATCACCAACCATCCTCCATCACCAATTTCATGATGCTCACCGCCGTGCGTGAGTAATTCCATCGTAGGCTTGCTGGACGGTGATAGGTTGGATGAGATTTATCATGTAATCGAGTTAGATTTGTTAGGGTTTGATCCCTAGTATCCACTATGTTATGAGATTGATGTTGCTATGACTTTGCTATGCTTAATGCTTGTCACTAGGGCCCGAGTGCCATGATTTCAGATCTGAACCTATTATGTTTTCATGAATATATGTGAGTTCTTGATCCTATCTTGCAAGTCTATAGTCACCTACTATGTGTTATGATCCGGCAACCCCGAAGTGACAATAATCGGGACCACTCCCAGTGATGAGCGTAGTTTGAGGAGTTCATGTATTCACTATGTGTTAATGCTTTGGTCCGGTACTCTATTAAAAGGAGGCCTTAATATCCCTTAGTTTCCATTAGGACCCTGCTGCCATGGGAGGGTAGGACAAAAGATGTCATGCAAGTTCTTTTCCATAAGCACGTATGACTATATTCGGAATACATGCCTACATTACATTGATGAATTGGAGCTAGTTCTGTGTCACCCTATGTTATGATTGTTACATGATGAACCGCATCCGGCATAATTCTCCATCACCGATCCAATGCCTACGAGCTTTTCACATATTGTTCTTCGCTTATTTACTTTTCCGTTGCTACTGTTACAATCACTACAAAACCCAAAAATATTACTTTTGCTACTGTTACCGTTACTTCCATACTACTTTGCTACTAAATACTTTGCTGCAGATATTAAGTTATCCAGGTGTGGTTGAATTGACGACTCAACTGCTAATACTTGAGAATATTCTTTGGATCCCCTTGTGTCGAATCAATAAATTTGGGTTGAATACTCTACCCTCGAAAACTGTTGCGATCCCCTATAGTTGTGGGTTATCAAGGCACCTATGAAGTTCGACAAATCCTCACTGTGGTCTGTTTCTTCTCAGTAGTCATGCTCGAGGAAGGAAGAACCACGTGGCAGAGGACAGTGAGGAAGAACAACAATGGCCATCCAATTTTGTGCAATTCCACTAAAATTGAGGAAGACATGCCCGGGTATGGAGATACGCATCGCTGTTTCCAAAAATATAAAAAAGGGATATAGTGTTGTTACTTTGTTTTACAAGATTAACAACGACATCTCAATTGTTAATAAGAATTATGAAAAGTACACCAACAAACAGAAGCATCATGATTATCTTGATGGGAACTAAACTAGGATACCCGAGAAAAAAAACATTTCTTCATTTAACCAGTGATAGTATTAGATTAGCAGCAACAATAGGAGCATATGGACAATAACCGCACAACCACCATGTACATTTTGTCGAAACAAAATGTATACCTCCACCGTGGCCTAAATCAGGACAACTTTTCGAGTGACATTTCCTCTATAATAGTAGGTGATGTTGGACCAGCCGATGAACCCTAGCTACTATACACGGGGAGCTGGGGAGTAGTCGCATAGAAGAAAACCCGCATGCAGCAACCTGGGGAGCTGGACCAGTACAAGAAGTTATACCTCAGGTGGGCGAGATGTCGCTTCTGCCCACACGACGGCAGCGAACAAGGGCGCGGAGGACCTTCGTCCGCGCCAGTGCCGGCTCTGAGAGGACGGTGCACATCGGCTTCCTCCATCGCCGACGGCGACAACGTCAACGCTGCACCTCCTTGCCTCTCGCAGCAGACGGGATTCGGCCAGATCTGTGACCACCGGTGAGGAGAGAGATAGTGTGGACACTGTCATCTTGTTTTGATATGGAGAGGGTGAGAGAGCGAGACGTGAGAAACTCTATCAAACAAGAGGCTATAATGGAGTAAAACAATCTCTCCATAGCAGTGGTTTTAAATAGAATATGCGCGTTCCCAGAAAAAAGAAACAAAAATTGGCGGACAATTTTTTAACGTACCAAGAAAGAAAACTCTATCAAAAACACGCCCCCGCTTCCAGGTCGCGAGATTCGTCGTGCACACACACATAGACATAGACATGCATATCCGTGTTTACGTAAAATTCCATTTCCATCTCCATCTCCAATCATATTTGTCCAACTGGCACCTTATTTACGCTGTTAATTATATACGTGGTAATATTAACGTACATCATCTCTTGTTTGCGGGCGTTCGGACCGCTGCCACGGCCGCTCCTGACCAACCCGAACCCTCTTCATCACCCGCGCGTGCTTCCCGCCCGGAACGGTCAGTGCCGCATTCATGCCCGGCCAGAGTGGACGCGACCTCTCACTGGCGCCAGCATTGAAGCGGCGCGCGGCCGAGAGAGCGTCGCCCGCGCCGCTTCTTGGTGCACGCGACTGCTCCGCGTTCAAAGGTCGCAATAGCCGGCCACAACATGCATGTAAAAAGTTCTTGGGAGTCCATGCTACAGCTAGCTGTCCTCCCCCAACTCTTCAATCTCTTCCTGTAGTACTAGTACTCCATGGCGCGATCCATCGACAAGCAGGCGGGAAAGTTATCGTATACTCGGTTTTCGGTGAGTGGCATGTCAAGCGACCGTGTGGGTCGAGCCGTGGAGGAGGGTGAGACATGAACGCGACAGACGCGATTTAAACGTTGGTTTTGCTCGATGGCGCGATCCAACGAAACGAAACGTTGGTTTCTCTCCGTTTCGATTTTTTCTCCGGAAAAACGGAAACTTTCCACTCCATTTCCATTCCTACTCCAAGGTTGCCCCGTTACAACATTCCATCAAATACAAAGGAAAACTAACACGCATGCTGATGCATCTCAATGATTCACAGATCATAGCCAATATTTACTTTACAACTAAAGACAAAAGTTGTGAGAGCGTGTACGAAAGAAAAACTACTGATGGGTTCACTACGACTTAAACCCTAAACCCTAAACAGGATTAAATTTCCTGGCCAGGTAGAACCTGTCGAAGGAAAGACGGCTGGCATCCTCGGATCATATGATGCTTTTGTGCAGTTCCACTAAAATCGAGCTGAGCATCCCTGATGGCAAAGATATTGAAGAAGTGTGATTAGAATAATAGTACTGGCACTAGTTCATGAGACATAAACTCATCACAAGTAGAAGCCGGTAGAAGTAGAGAAAGATCGACATGGAGATGGAGCTACGTGGGGAGCTGGGCAGTGGAGCAAGCCGGCTCCAAAAGGAAGATGGACTACCTGGGACATCGGGCTGTAGCTAGAAGGGCGGTTGGGACGCGGCATTGGCCCAGACCGCGGTGACCCCCGATTGGGACGCACCGACTGTGGATTTTCTCCCTCGCCAATGTCGACCGTGTCTACGCAGAACATTGTTCCCTTCCCCCAGCTGCGGGATCAGGCCGGATATGTGACCAGCGGTGTGGCCACCGTCGTTCTATGCTTGTGAAGAGAGCAACCCAAGCAAGCAGGCTTGTAGCTTAGGCTCCTGCTAGTGTATATATAGTGGTTTTATTTTTCTCTCCATATCAACCATTTTATATTGCGTACGTGTCATTGAAGAGTGAAATGATGGTTGCTTCTTCCGACTAACTTACTGTGTGATTTGACTGCTCCTTTAGTGGCCCCTACACGTACTCCCCCTACGTGTATGCAATAGTCACACGTACACATGGGCACAAAAACGTGCGCCACGCCCTAATGCATGCATGTCCGAGCACACGACGGAACACACACGGTCACGCTCAAGTGCTCAACCTACACGTGCATGCACACACATACTCAGCCAGGGTGAGCTAGTGACCGTATAAACACCGGAAAATGTATATATTGAGCGCAATTAGCGTATTATGAAGTCCACTGGCCATATTTTTACAAATATACAGTGACAGACAGTGTATTTATCTCGTTTGAAGTTAAGCCATATTAACCGGAGAGGAGGCAGCATGGACTAGCATTACTTTGCTGTGTCCCGTCAACTTGCCGAACGAGGAGAAGAAACTTTTGACTAATGCAAGCTCTCCTTCGCTCAGGCGGTGGACGTGCAACAGTTAATTCGGTGTCAGATTGCTAGAAGTATATACTATACTAGTACTATTATTGTTGCACTTCCCGAAGAGGCGAACAACCAAGCACAAAGTTTACTAGTACTAGTACTACTAGTATAGTCTATAGAGGTATGTACTATACTAGTACTAGGAACCGGATGGAGGAGCGTCTGCACTCTTATTATATTTTTAAAATGCGATAAAGCAATCTTCAACACATTTGGTTCTCTTCGAGGGTTCTCACATGTGATAATGGAAGTTGATTGCATGGAACACTCGCCACAATTCTCGCTTAATTCTGGCTCATATCCTGTTACAAATAGGAGCGCTCGGTAATATTTCCTCTTTTTTTGTTATTCAGCATGTAAACAGGTCAGCAAACCTTGCGGCGCATCTTTGTGCGAACCGTGCTTGCTGCACTTTGAATGTGGCCGAGAGCTGGCTTGATGAAACACCTCGTTTCCTACTTCTTTTTTTGCGGGGTACCTCCCTTCCTAGTGACCAGTGTCTTGGCTGATCGTCCTAAGAATGCTTATATATGAATAAAGCTCTCTCATTTACCGAAAAGGAGGGAGTATGGACTAGCACTACTTGTTGGTGTGTCCTGTCAACTCGCAGAACGAGGAGAAGCTTGCAGGACAAGGTGAAGCTCGCTTACGCCTTTTGACTAATGCAACGTACCCTCGCCCAGGCGGTGGACATGCATCAGTTCATTCGGTGTCAGATTGCCAGAGGCATACACTGTAGTACCGAACATGCGGAGTACCATCATTGTTCGACTTCACGAAGAGGCGAAGAGCCAAGCGCAAGGTTTAGTAGTATGAGTAGTACTACTACTAGAACCGCATGGTGGAGCCTCTGTACTCTTATTTTTTTAATCACTGATAAAGTACACATTTATTCCGGAGAAGGGCGGAAAACGGCAGGCCAACATGTAATGATGATATCGATCAACCATGCTCGAATATATCTTGGCCTCCGTGCGAGCCCGTCTGTGTGTTCTCGCTCCTCGTCTCTCTCAAGGAACGGTGGGTTGGCCATTTTGCCGTCAATTGAGATCGGTTTGCTCACACTCCGGTCCCACATGTCAGTGATATGCCAAGAGGAGGTGCGTTGACCGACTAGCCATACGCGTACTTGGTTTTGCACCTTCATACTACTCCTCCCTCCGTCACAGTTTACAGGGCGCGCTTCATTATGATGCATTTCTCTCAATGCATTTCCACCACCAGAGAGACTTTAGACGCGTTTGGTTTAATGCTCAATTAATTAGGGCGTGGTAACCGCAAATTTTCTCTCGATGTAGTACTACGGAGTGGAGTAAGTGCATGCATGTGTGTACCCGGGGTGGAAGCACTACATGCATGTGTGTACGCATTATTTCCTCTAGTAATAGACGCCGTGCTATAACTACCAATGCTACTTTTCAGGCCAATCGCTAGTTGCCTTGGTCCCAGAGATTTTTTCTTTTTCTGAAGCGCACTCTATAAACAGTGACGGATGGAGTAGTATGAGCGGATTCAAAGAAGAGCGTATTGATGGTTGCTTCTTCGAGCAACTTACAGTGGGAAAGGTGGGGCTTATGATTTGACTGCTCATTACTCACTATTAATGTGGCGCAACGACCGGTCTGAGTCTCCCATGCGGCTGTGCACTACCCCCTCGGTTCTTAAATATACTCCGGAGTATTTGTCTTTCTAGAGATTTCAACGAGTGACTACTCAAATATTTGTCTTTTTAGAGATTCAAATGGACTACTACATACGGATGTATATAGACATATTTTAGAGTGTAGATTCACTCATTTTGCTCCGTATGTAGTCACTTGTTGAAATCTCTAGAAAGACAAATATTTAGGAACGGAGGGAGTACACATACGAAGCAAAATGAGTGAATCTACACTCTAAAATATGCCCATTTGAAATTTGTAAAAAGACAAATATTTAGGAACGAAGGAGTATAATTTTGTGCATGGCACATGGACCCGGATGCCGAAGAGGCTTCTGGCAATGCTATCAAGCTTCCAGCATTTGTTTACATAATTGACGTACTATACAAATAATTTTCCAACGACATGAAATTGTACAATGGTGTGAGCTTTCAGCTTTTGTTTCGTGTGTCTTGCCATCGATGCTCTTTCGGAAACAATAAAAACTAACTTCCTTGCTAATCAGAGCTAATATTTACATCACAACTGAAGACAAAGTTGTGAGAAGGTGTTAAATTAAAATTGATCCATGCTTTCATTGGCAGCAACGTCCCCCCAGCTCTGTCTAAATCAACAAGGCATGTTGGGAAAAAAGTAGCTGTCTGGAGCATGCAACATTCCGATCATTTTGTGCAGTTCCACTAAAATAGAGCTGAGCGTCCCTGTTCCAAAGATATTAAGTGTGATTACGATAATAGAGGACTGCTGATGAAACAATAAACACACAAATAGAAGCCGGTCACCTTTGCAGTCTCTCTTAAGACTAACTAGTTGGAGAAGATTAGGCTCGGAGTTGGATGAGGAGGATAGAGCAAAACCAATCTCCCTTTGTGCAGTCGCACTGAAATGTAGAGACGTTGCCCGTGTGACATTTTGGTAGAACTGCACAAAACACTCTTAAGAAAAAAGTGATTTGTGCAGTTCACCAAAAGGTCGCAATAGCAACGAGGTGAAATGGATAGCCCTGTTTGCAAAAAAGAGGTAGAAAGGAAACAATTACTGGCCAATAACAGTTGATGACACATGTGACGACAAAAAAGAAGCATATTCCTTGTCCTAAGGGAAGATAACAACACGGTTGTGTTTGTCTAAAACGGTGTGAGGACGAGATTGCAATATGGAAAGTACGCCGGACGAGCTACGTTTTGGGCAAAGAACTATGGAAGATCCACATGCAGCGACGTGGGAAGACGGGCAGTGGAGCAAGGCCGGAGGGGATACCTGGAGGTCGTCAGGATGTAACTAGGTGAGCGGCGGCGGGCGGAATCTGCCCATACTGTGGCAGCGAGCAGGTGGCGTAGGCCCTACCACGCCGGAGCTTGGTCAGAGAGAACAGCGTGTACCGTAGATCGGGACGTGCTGCCTCGGGGGCATCGAACGGAGAAACGACGCACGTCCTCCCTTTCCGCCGGCGGACTGGATGCGGCCGGATCAGTGACCAACGGTGAGAGAGAGAGAGAGGCCACCGCAGCCTTGTGTGAGATACTCTGAAGAGAGACAAACCAGGCAGGCAGGCTCCATTGTATATAGTGGAGCGGACTACCTTTTTCTCCATAAAAATCGTTTTATATTCTGTGTACGTGCCATTGAGCGATATAACTTTATTTAAAAATAACGCGCCAATGCATCAAGTCGAACTTTGTTTCGTGCACGCGTGGTACACGACCTCCGTAGGTAAACAACCGCTACACGCGTTCAAATTAGCACGTGGGCTGCCATTTCATACAGAAATGAGCTCCACCGTGTACCCGCGCGGGTGTGGCTGGGCACGAAGCGTGAGTACGTGCACGGTGCACCTATTCTCTTCTTGTATACGTACACCACCTACGTGGGGTTGTGTGAGAGAGATACAAACGTAGAGAGATATAGTGTGTGGGTTCGTGAGAGTTTTTTTGGGGGGGGGGTCAATCAAAAAATGTAACATATGCAATGTGTGTGAAATAGAGTCCTGGATATATCATATATATAGAGGGGGCGATCCACGAGAAGAGAGTGGAGGTATCATCGGCTTGAGGTGTCCATAGAATCGAAGAGAGGGATGATGTGTGTGTGTGCGCGCGCGATCGATAAAGAGTGCCATCGAATTTGTGTGTGCCCACGTCAAAGATATAGAGTGGCTGGCCTACTGGAACGTGAGAGGGGACAGGTGCAATTTGTCTTTGTGGCATGGATACCTACCTACAGCGCTCGACTATCGGTGTGTGGTGGGGGGAGGGAGGCCTAATTAACTATAGAGGTACAATGGCTGGTATATGTGTGGAGGAGGAGAGAGGCCTACCTCATGTATTAAGGGAGATCGATCTACCTCATGTATTAAGGGAGATCGATCGGCATCCATGCATATGTGTAGGAGAGGAATAAGGTTGGGAGAGAGACAGAGCTAGAGTGTTGGAGGGGGTGGTAGTGGAGTTGCTTCTAACAAATGGTGGGATAGGCTTGCTAGACAACCGGAGGGCACGCCTGCAATATCAATAAGAGAGGGGATGGCTGCCTGTCTGTGCACGTGCGTGTGAGAGACGGGTCAGGAGGCATGCACGAATGATGAGGGGGGCGATATGGCTGTGGTAAGCAGACATAACTACATAGGAAGATCAATCGTCCTTTGTCAGAGAAAGGAGAGACATAACTTGTGAGGTACGTCGATCGATGGGGGGGATAGTTAAAGTCGACCTAGGTATATGTTGGGAGATCGATCGGTATACATGCATGTGTGTGTTAGAAGCAAATGAGGCACGGGGAGAAGGATAGAGAGAGAGGGATGCATCTAGGAGGTGGTGCGAGAGTCATACTATATCGAGGGGGAGGAGTGTGCGAGTACGAGATCGATGAAAAGAGTGGTGGGAGTGAGGCATGGACGGTGATAAGAGAAGAGGGGAAGCTTGTGTTTGTGCTAGGCACACCTGGCTAGAGAGGCATATCGATCGATGTGTGCCGTAAAGAAGGAGCTGGGGGGCCTACACACACCGTGGGTGAACGACCTAAAGTGAAAAGACGAATTTGCGCGATGGAGCTAGAGAATGCTGAGGGAGGGTGAGAGGGATGCGGGCGTGTGCATGCACGAGAGAAAGTTAGCGCTAGCTAGCTACAAAGATAAGAGGATTGTGTGGGTGTAAAAGACGAATAGAGATCATACTTCATTATAAAAAGCGAATTCGGATATTTGAAGAATTTATCATAGTGTTTTAAACCGACGCATGTGTGAATATATATAACGGTGATACACATGGTGTGGTTATGAACATGTTATACTACATATAATATATTTTATCTCTACTCTTATAAAAAACGGAGTTGTTGATGATGGTGTGCCTGCCATCCTGCAATATAGGCCGTCCGATTTATATCTGACGGATAGGAAGGAAACTATGGCAATTTTGAAAAAAGATACCCACACCCCTCTCCATATTTGCAAATTAGGCCTCCCCTTGATCATGTTGATGTTCTGTGGAACGCATGGGCATCTTGCTAGTACTACGTATAATATATAGAACATTGATCATAATTTGGGCTAATGTGTGGCTTTTGCAGCTCAGGTCTAAATACTTGTCATAATGTAGGGGGCGGGGCACTATACTATGTGTGATAAACACGGTGTACACGTATGGAACATGGTTTAGATTATGAATATATAGTTAGTACATCAAATGTACTATTATTTGGAATCAACATCAAGTGTATTCAAAAAATAGAATTCGAGTTCATGTAGTACACATAGTTCATATCTATCTCTATAGTAATCATGTGGTGTGTTATTAAGGTAATACACGAATGATGGTTGAAGTTGGCAACAATCATGATTGTAGATTCTTATTGAAATAGAGAAACGAATTCAAATTCAGTTCGAATTGCAGCGGTAGTATAGACATTTGGAATGCACTAAAATGTTGGTATGAGTAGGTTACATGCATTATACAGCAAGCGAAAAAATTTAATTGGACATAACATGGATTCATACTCCCTCCTTCCATCTATATAGGGCGTAATGCGTTTTTTAAGACCGCCTTTGACTATTGACAAGATTAATAGTACATGACATGCACAATGTGAAAATTATATCATTGAAAGAACCTTTCACAGACGAATTTAACGGTGTGCTTTGTGTAAGTTGCATGTCATATATTATTGCTCTAATATTTGGTCAAAGTTAGCATCGAAAAACACATTAGGCCCTATATAGATGGAAGGAGGGAGTAGCTTTGAATAGCATTTTTATAGTAAAACGGGGCAAGACTCTCTCTTTGTGTGGTGTGAATAGTTTTATTTTTTTCGTTTTCTTTTTGGTTGAGGGAAGTGCGAATTGATTTGGTACGTACAAGTACAATATTACATGTTAGGCTTGTCCCTAAAATTCAACCCGCGCCTTGTTATATCCCGAAAATTCAGATATCGTGCTCCCAAAACTGGCGCCTTCACAACCCGCGCCTTGCTATCCCGAAATTACAACGCGCGCGAAAACTCCCTCCAGCTGCCAAATCCCGACACGCGAAATCCCCCTTCTAACCCTGAGCCGAAAGGGCCGCTAGTTCAAATCGGTGGGGGGTACTTTTGTAACACACCCTACATTTTGGACAAGCGCGTCCCTAAGTCATGGTTCACCCCCTCCCATCGCCTCCTTTTTGCCATTCGAAATCCCAGGCCGCCATAACCTCTCCGCTCCAGCCGCGAAACCCCACCCTCCTCCGTCCGCCACCTCACCGCTGCCCAGCCGGAGCCTCTTCCCCGACGACGTCATCCACCGCAACAGCTCGACGTCCCTCGTCCACCTCCCTGGATGAGGATCCGTCGTCCATCTCGTCGTCCCGCCGGTTCAGCCGCCCCATCCTCCACCTCCAAGGAGCTGCTCCGATGATCGCCTCGTCTATCGCGGCTGCTCCATCCCCACAGCGCCGCCTTAACCTGCTCCACCGGAACCGTAGCATCCTCACCGACTCCTCGGACGAAGCCGAGGCCTACTCGGCGCCACCAAAGAGGTTGTACACTCATCGCATCGCACCTTCTCCTTAGTTTGACCTCCCAGCGCCGACGGTGCTCCATCTCGCACCCCCATGGAGCGGCTACCTTGAAGCCGGCGCCGCGGGCAACATCTCCACGGCGGCTCTCCCCCAGTGCGAGGCCCCTTCGGCTGCGGCGTCCATACCAGCCGGATCTGCTACTACTGCTCTGGCTCTCGCGCTCGCTCGCGCTATTGCTGCTGCTCCGGCTCTCGCTCGATCGCTCGCTCGCCCAGCTGCTGTTGCTCCGGCTCTCGCTCGATCGCTCGCTCGCCCAGCTGCTGTTGCTCCGGCTCTCGCTCGCTCGCTCGCGCTGCTGCTGCTCTGCTCCGATTTAGCTACACTTCAGTCGACTGAATCGACTTTTGGGTCAGTCGATTTTCAGGGGGTGGGGGGGCTCGCCGGAGTTAAGGAAGAACCACCCGCAACGGGGACGGGGGCTCGCTGGAGAGGTACCCCACTATCTATCATAGGGTTCAGGGTGGGGGCGGGGGCCTATAGGGCTAGCCGGGGCGGCGGCGGACCGGCGGTGGGGAGTTGTTTCGGGGCGACGAGGCAGCGCTGGGGCCGGCGGTTCGGCCGGTGGTGGCTGGCGGCTCAGGGGGTTGCAGGTTGAAGATGAACTGCAGGCCCTCCCTAAACTACATGTCAAGTGCCTCTCTGCTACCATTGCGTTCAGTTTCGACAGTAACATTCAGATTCCACAGTAAATTTCTGTTTTGACAGTTAAGTTCAGAGTCAACAGTTTTTACCTCATCTGTTGTAGTCAGGTGGTTTTTGGTGATGTAAATTTTACATGTATTTTACATCATCTATTGGAGATGCTATTAGAATCCCACTTGAGATTGACGTTGTCTGTCTTGTGCCGCTTCAGCCTTCACGTCTTACGGCTCACCGGGGCTGCTCCAATGATAGAACGATCCATCACAATAGAGCAGTGCCCTGGACGTCGTCTACAGATTCCTCAGATCTTCCTCCACACCTCCGACAGCCACCTCTGCCTCAACTGCTTCAGCGACCAACCCAATGATGCCGAGGTCGACACGGCTACGGCAAAGAGGTTGTACACTTGTTGCATCACTTATTATTATACATTCATGTCGATCCAATAGGGCTATTTTGGTTCAACGGAAAAACATAGCAATAGGGAATTTTCCAATGGCACTCTACTATTCAATTATTCATGCATTTTGTTGAAAGGAATGAAGCAAAACATCCACCTGGACCTACTTTTCAAAATCCTATGCATGAAAACAAGACCAAGTGCATTTGTGGCAGAATAACATTCTAACTGTACACGCTTTCGTATGGTTTCACTTTATTTTGGCCATGTTTCTTTGCATTCCTCTGCTCTTCCAATTCCTGTAAACCAAACACTCAAGTTGACAGAAATCTTGTGTTTACAAATGCTCTGTTTACCATGTGTATTCCTATCCTATTCCGGTGTTTTTCCTATCCCTGCGTTTTTAGAATCGTGCAAGCCAAATGAGCCCTTACAGAATTACTTCAGTTACAGGTAGGTGTTGAAGGGAACTTTGTGTGGTTTGTCCTACTCCTGCCGCGACGTCGTCCACCTCAACTGAGCTGCTTCATCGACAGAAACATCCACCAAACCATACATCACGACTCCTGACCGTCTTTCGCCGCCTCAGATCTCCTTCCCTGCCGCCGGCACCCACTGCAACGGCATCACCATCATCGACTCAGCAGATGAACCTGAGGAGTACACGGGTCCACAAGAGAGGTCGCACTCTTTTGTTTCTACTTATGTTATGCATTGCTTAAAATTACCTGCTACTTTATCATCCTGTTCACCTCTTGGACTCCAAGTTAGGTCCAAATTAATGTTGAAACTTGAGTTCTAAATTAGTTGTGGGGCACATATCGAGTAAGCAATGAATAGTATCTCTGTCTAATATCTGATTCACCTAGGGTATGGCTATGTTGTTCATCTTGGGTGGGAAACAAATAGTAAAGCAATCATCATCTGTCTTTTTATTAAATTAAAGCAATCATCAGCCTGCTAAATCATTATTTTTGGATCCATCCACTGGTTGTTACCATTACTCTAAATTTCTGCATGCTCTCCTTACATAATCTCACCATATTTTTTCGTATGCATGTCAGATATTGTACACAGTCATGCTGAACATGTAGAGAAAAAGAGAAGAGTTTTGCGTGGCAATACAATGTCATGCAGACATTGCTCCATGGTGGGTTCAATGGCAAACCCTCCCCACTCCTCTCCAGATTGTAATCCGGAGGAAGATATCTGTTCTGAGGCGGATTCAGACGCCGCAGACCACTCCTATTTACCCCCCAAGGTGTTTTCTCTACCTTGGCATGATGATGTTAGTCATATCATGCATATGTTGCCTTGCAGTGCCTACTTTTGACATCATATATGTCATCTCCTTAGTTTAGACATGTTCTGTAGTGCCACCTGTTTAGTTTCTATATCATATATGGGAATTATGCAGTCTCATGTCTTTTAGCCAGCCATAATATACATGAAATGTGCAATGCCATCCTGTTTAACCAGGCATCATATATTTGAATGATATCTTGCCCATCCTTTTCTTCATTACATTTCCATTTGTCGACAATGTTTGTACATTAAACTACTCTTCCTGTGAATCAGCCATTTGAGTGGGAGATTGAAAAATCTGGAGTGAAAACAAGGCCTTCAAAGCAAACAGTGCTACTTGTCGAAGCAGAAATCTTGTTGGGTCCCAATAGCTCCTCGGAGATGGATTCAGAGACAGATGACCAGTCCTATTCCCCCACCGAGGTGTATGCTCTAACATGGCACGGTTATACTGCTCATATCATGCATATGGTGTCTTGCATTGCATAGTTTAGACATCATATACACAATATTCAACACCATGTTCTTAGTTCAGACATCATATCTAATGCCCTCTGTTTAGCATATAAATCACATATGTGAATTAAATGATGCGATCCTGATTACTTAGATAACATGTAGGTGAATTATGTCATGCGATCCTGTTTAGTTATTCATCATATCTTTAAATTATGTTATGCTATGCTATCCAGTCTAGATAGACATCATATATGTGAAATTATGTCATGTTATCCGTTTTAGTTAAACAATATACATGTCAAATATTTCATGCCCTCTTTTTTCCACACTATCTATTGCATCTGTCTCTCATACAATGTCTGTACATTCAACTATGTTTCCTGTTTATCAGCCATTTGAATTGGAGCGGGTGATGTCAGCATCTAGCAGACTAAAAACACGGTCTTCAAATAAAACAGTGCTACCTCTTGGTGGAGATAGCAGCCCAGTTGTACATGCACGAGAACCAGCCCTACCACACATAACCCAAACTCTCACAGATTGTACCCCTACTGCGATGGACAGAGAACCAGCTTCACCCAATCTAACCCCAACCCCAGCAGATAGTAACCCGGTTCCTGTTGACACAGCACCATCTCCACCACAGAGCTCCCAAACAAGAGCAGTTAGTAAGGCAGCTCCAGTGCCCAAAGGGCCAGTACTACCACGGCGAACCCCAACTTCACCAGTTAGTACGCCTATTCCTGTGGAGGAAGCACAACCATCTAGTCGTAGTTTAGCATCTATCGCATTTGATGTTGTTAAATCGTATGTGCGTATCTTCCCATCTTGGAAATATTATACTAAAGATGAAGGAAAATGCCAGTTGCAGGTGTTTGTCCAGGAGTTATGTGTAAGTAATGTTATTCATGGCAATTACTTTGCTTTGTCCCATACATCCTACCTCCATGATGGTTATAATACAGCAAATTTTTCCCATTTTTCTCTATAGAGAAGGACCGATTTGGAAACTCAGGATGAGGTAACCTGTGCTAATACCTCTGCTATCTTCAAGAATGCTTGGTGGCAGTATCGGAATTACCTGAAGAAAACGTACTTCACCGGCAAAGAAACTCATCAAATTCCCTTACGTTCTCCTGAGACACATTTACTGGACGATGACTGGGAACGCCTTGTTCTGTACTGGTCCCGAACCAAGAATGTGGTAAGGTCTATGAGCTCATTTTGTATTTTTAAGTATTATATTCTTGCGTCTTACTGTACTCTGTTCATGTAGAACAAGTGCCTAAACCTGAAGAACAACTGTTCTAATTTAAGATTCCATTGCTATCATAGTTCAAAAAAGCGCTAGGCATTAATTGTGCGTTTTGCCAGCGCCTTGCGCTTTACTGACCAAAGCGCATGCTTATGCTCAGTTATGCACAGATTAAGCGTAGTTATGCGCAATGCGTTTCGCCAACGCCTAGAGCCTAGGTGCGCTTAAGCGCTCGCTTAGGTGCGCCTTATTTAACTATGATTGCTATCGTGCATACTGCTTTGCTCTTGTATCATTGTATTTACTCATACAAACTTATTTTTAAATTGAAGGATCCAATCGAAACTCCAATGGCACAGCAGGTATGTTCATGCATGTTTCTTTAACAGGCTTGCTCTTATCAATAGCTCTGTTGATTTCAATTTCAATTGTGTATACAGTTGACTTCTCATATCAAGCACATTACTAGCATCACAACAGAGCCAATAGTGTTGTTGTACATGTAGACCCGTGGTACCCATCTGAAATCTTGTTGTGCCGTGTAGTTTCCCATGCTTTGTATTCTTTCACTGCTGCTTTGTCTTGAACTGATATAATTTGAACCGTGTCTCTATTTTGATTTGGCAAGACAACGCAGTGACCATAGGACATAGATATATGTTTGTTTGATGCTTTTATTATGTACTAGTACTTGGCAATAGAAGACTTGGTATTTAATCCTGTCCACCTTACTAATGAACTGGTTCACCGAAATGAGTTTCATATACTAGTACATGCTAAACCTGTTATGTGTCTGCTTGTTTCTTCTTTTAGAATGCTGACAGAATATTGGGGAAGAGTACCTTATTAAGCAATGGTAAAGGAAGTAATGCAGATAAGGTTTAGGATAGTGACACATCCTTGTTGATCTCCAACAAAGCTGATAAAACAGCTAAGGAAGACTATCTCGAAGACAGTGAGACAACCCCAAAGTCCTGTCATTGTTTAGTGTTCGAGTTACTGGCCACTACCGCTTGCACAAGCTATTCTAACGCACTGTCTGAATCAGTTCGGTTTCTTGAGTCTCAACTACAAGCTGAAAGACATCGATCAGCTGTGCTACGACAAGAAGCGGAAGGACTGCGGAAGTCCCTGGAGCATTCAGATGCATACTTTCTGGTGCAACAGCAAGCGTTGGAGGATTTTAGCGCCAAACAGGACAAAGCTAATAAGCTTGCTAAGCTTATTGCCAGCATGGTGGATACCACGTTTCTTGAGCTCTTCTGAAGTTATTTCAGTTATGCTCTTGTTTTGCTGCCGTGTTTATTTGCACTGGTGGCCAATTTTGACGCCCAGTGTATGTAATATGCTGCTTTGTTCCCTATATTTGCACTGGTGGCGAACTTTGATGCCCAATGGATGTAATATGTGTAAAAAAGGTAATAGGCTAGCGTTAATTGCTTGCTTATTTATTTCCTTATTGTCTTGTTTAGTTGTTTTCTTGTAGTCACTGCAGTTCTTTTTCTGTGTCTTTCTAGTGGCCACAATAACCTATTTTTGGAAACTAGGCCAAAATAATCATGGCAACACACGGACTCTTGTAACCATGGGCCTCCTGCAGGCCGTATGATCCATGGGCCTTCTACGGGCCGTAGGATCCATTGGCCTTCTATACGAGCCATAGGATCCATGGGCCTTCTATGGGCCGTACGATCCATGGGGCTTTTACGGGCCGTATGATCCATGGGCCTTCTACGGGGCGTATCATCATTTCGCCAATCATGGGCCGTACTATTCGTGGACAATAACGGGCCGTTAATAGGCCATATTAGATAACTCTATGAAAACAGCCCAACGGGTTTTTTTTTGACATGAAAACGGCCCAACGTATTAACGGGCCACAAACGGGCCGACTGTAACCACGGGCTGAATTTGGCCCACAAGCAGAAAACGACAGTAACGGGCCGTAAGTAACCAAATGCTGGAAATGAGCCCAAGAATAAATGGGCCCTGAGAAGGCCGAAAGATAACATGGGCTGGAAACGACCCAACGGAATAATGGGCCGTTAATGGGTATAAAGTGATACACGGTTCATAACGGGCCAGTTTTACCATGGGCCGTTAAGGGGCCGAGGGTTACTAAGGGCCTCATATGGGCCGAAAGACGTCATGGGCCATACATGGGCCGGAAGTTAAAACGGGCTGGAATTATATTGGATGGCCCAGATGACGCTACTGGGCCTAATTCGGATAGGCCGTAAACGGGCCCTGGGTAGCAGGCTGTAAATGGGCTAGATGCGAACAGGTCGTTAACAAGCTTGTCGTGGGCCGGCCCGCCACCTTTTGAACAAGTCAAACGGGCCGGCCTTTTCATAGGAATGGGCCTCTGTTGGGCCGTGCCACGTGTCGACGTATCGTAGGCGCTTTGGGTCCAATGAGTGGATGACATCTGTCCAACGGTGAGCCGACACGTGTTTCCTCCACCCAATGATGATTTTACACGTGGAAAATCCCCATTGGCCGGGGCTGTTAACGGGTTATCGGATCCAAAACCGGACCCGATAGCTTAACGGTGTTCCGTTACGGTGGATGCCACGTGTCGGTCACCCTTGACGAAAGCACTTCTGTGACACGCGATTTATCGTCATGGAAGTGGACACTTCCGTGATGATAATTTTGGTAATGTCATGGAACACTTCTATGACAGCACAGGTATGACTATCTTGATTCTGTCATAAATTTGTCATGGATGTACATGCATGACAGAAAACGTGACCTACTGTGACAAACACGTATCATCACGGAAGTATATTTTTTTGTAGTGCATGGGGCAATTACTGCCATGATAAGATGGGCCGATGGTGTTATTTCAGTGGCTGAGCCCCCGTAGATATCGGTATTGTATTCGGAATCTGGGGGTATAATCGGATCTGGACTGGTGTTGCCGCTCTCCCCTTGCCACACCACGGATGGCTTGAAGAGCCTTTCCAGGAATATGTTAGGCAGGACGGGGTCGCGCTTGGCGCCGATACGAGCAAGGACATTCGCCGCTTGATTACTCTCTCAAGCCACATGATGAAACTCGAGCCCCTCGAACCGAGCCGACATTTTGAGAACGACGTTACGATAGGCCGCCATCTTCGGATCTTTGGCGTCGAAATCTCCATTTATTTGGGATATTGTGAGGTTTGAATCCCCGCGCACCTCCAGGCGTTGTATGCCCATGGAGACAGCCATCCGAAGACCACGCAATAAGGCCTCATATTCGGCTGCATTGTTGGAGTCTGTGTATAATATTTGGGGAATGTACTGAACTGTGTCTCCGGTGGGGGACGTTAAGACAACGCCCGCTCCTAAGCCCGCCAGCATTTTGGAACCATCGAAGTGCATGACCCAGTTGGAGTATGTGTCGTACTCTTTAGGGAGTTCGGCCTCTGTCCATTCGGCGACGACGTCGGCCAGTACTTGGGATTTAATGGCCCGACGCGGTTTGTATGTTATGTCGAATGGAAGGAGCTCAATGGCCCACTTGGCAATCCGGCCCGTGGCATCGCGGTTGTTTATTATGTCATTGAGTGGTACTTTGGAAGCCACCGTGATTGTACACTCTTGAAAGTAGTGTCGTAGCTTCCGGGATGCCATGAAGACCGCGTATACTATCTTTTGGTAATGAGGGTACCGGGATTTGCATGGTGTGAGGACTGTGGATACGTCGTATACCGGCTTCTGAAGCGGCAATTTGTGTCCGTCCTCCTCTCGTTCGACGACGAGCACCACACTCACAACCTGGTGTGTTGCCGATATGTATAATAACATGGGTTCGCCGACGTTCGGTGCGGCCAGGATTGGGTTGCTCGCTAAAAGAGCATTTATTTCTTCCAGTCCGGTCGTTGGCACATCCGTCCACTCGAAGTGGTCGGTGCGTTGGAGAAGGCGATAAAGTGGCAATGCTTTCTCTCCTAGCCTGGAGATAAAGCGGCTTAAAGCTACCACACATCTGGCTAGTTTTTGGACCTGTTTCAGGTCTGTTGGTGTAGCCAATTGTGACAAAGCTCGGATTTTGGCTAGAGTTGCCTCAATTCCTCTATTGGAGATGATGAAGCCCAGCAGTTTTCCGGCGGGAACGCCGAAAACACACTTTTTCGGATTGAGCTTGATGTCATATGTACGGAGGTTGTCGAATGTGAGACGCAGATCATCTATCAGTGACTCGACATGCCTAGTTTTGATGACGATGTCGTCCACATATGCTTCAACTGTCTTGCCGATCTGTTTCTCTAGGCATGTTTGAATCATGCGTTAGTAGGTGGCGCCGGCGTTTTTAAGTCCGAAGGGCATAGTGTTGATGCAGAACGGTCCATATGGGGTAATGAATGCCGTTGCGGCTTGGTCGGACTCCTTCATTTTGATTTGATGGTATCCGGAGTATGCGTCGAGGAAACACAGTGAATTGTGTCCTGGAGTAGCATCAATAATCTGATTGATGCGAGGGAGGGGGAAGGGATCCTTAGGGCAGGCCTTGTTGAGGTCTTTGAAATCGACGCATAGGCGCCAGGATTTATCCTTCTTTGGCACCATCACCAGGTTTGCTAGCCAGTCCGGGTGTTTTATTTCCCTGATGAATCCGGCCTCGATTAACTTGGCTAGCTCCTCCCCCATAGCTTGTCGTTTGGGTTCGGAAAAGCGCCGCAGTGTTTGCTTGACCGGTTTATATCCATTCAATATGTTGACGTTGTGTTCGGCCAACCTGTGTGGGATTCCTGGCATATCAGAAGGGTGCCAGGCGAATATGTCCCAGTTCTCGCGCAGGAACTCTCGTAGCACGGCGTCAACCGTTGGGTCCAGCTATGCCCTGATGGATGTTGTCTTCTTGGGGTCCGTCGGGTGGGCCTGAAATTTGACTATTTCATTTGCTGGTTTAAAGGAGGTGGATTTGGGTCGCTTATCCAGGATTATGTTGTCCCTGTCCACCGTGGAGCGCAGCGCGATTAACTCTTCGGCCACGAGGGCTTCAGACAGTGCCTCCAGGGCCAGGGATGCGGGTTTTTTTGGCGCAGAGTGCTATGTCCGGATCACTGGCAAGAGTGATAATACCATTGGGCCCGGGCATCTTGAGCTTCATGTACCCGTAATGAGGTATAGCTTGGAAGCGTGTAAATGCATCTCGCCCCAATAGGGCGTGATATCCACTGTTGAAAGGGGCCACTTGGAAGGTTATCTCTTCGGACCGATAATTCTTCGGACCGATAATTCTCCGGCGTGCCGAATACCACGTCGAGCGTGATTTTTCCCACGCATCGCGCCTCCCAACTGGGAATGATTCCTCAGAAGGTCGTGCTACTTTGCTCGATGCGGCTCCTGTCTATTTCCATTTTGTTGAGTGTGTCCTCGTAGATGAGGTTTAGTCCGCTGCCGCCATCCATGAGCACTTTGGTGAGCCGAAAACCATCCACAATTGGATTGAGGACCAAGGCGGCTGGTGCCCGGACTGTCCGGAATTTTGGTTCGTCACTGGCATTGAAAGTTATGGCCGTGTCGTTCCAAGGGTTTATTGCTGTGACTTGGCAGACTTCGGCGAGGTCGCGGAGGGCCCTATTGCGCCGATTTTTTGAAGCGAAAGTCTCGAAGACCGTCAATACCCTGAGGTCGTCGTCTTCCGGGGGGTGTTGCTCTGAGGTATTTTCGGTGAGGATATCCTCGCTGCTCTTGGCCACTTGCCGGAGTATCCAACATGCTCTAAGGCTGTGGGTTGGTATGGTATCCGATGTTGTGTGTA
This sequence comes from Triticum aestivum, assembly GCF_018294505.1. Lineage (NCBI taxonomy): Eukaryota > Viridiplantae > Streptophyta > Magnoliopsida > Poales > Poaceae > Triticum > Triticum aestivum. Next base: position 450,145,552 of record NC_057796.1, read on the forward strand.
TTTTGCATGGCCTATCGAGCCATCCCTCCAGAATGGTTCCGTGCCCCGTAATGGGCCTAGATTTCTTTACTACTGGGTCAGGTGCCCCGCGAGGGTGCATCCTTTTTGCCCGGGCGAGGGGTTGAGTGGAAACCGGTGGTTCCCAGCAAGCTGCCTGAGTTTTCCAGGCGCTTTCATTGTGCAGTACTTTTGTACTATGGTTGCCAAGTCAGCAAAGTGTAATATGCGACGGCGGTTGATGGCATTGAGGATTCCTTCGTCCGTGCAATTATTGCAGAATACTGAGATCGCGTCTTTGTCGCGGCAGTCTTAAATCTTGTCTTTGACAAGGAGGAATCTGGCCCAAAAGTGATGGACTGTTTCCTGAGACAGCTGCCGTATGTATGTGAGTTCGCGTATATCTTGGTGGGTGGGTGGCTTTAAATCCGAACCCTGACCCAATTTGGGATCTGGAGTTTGAGAAACTTTTGAGCTTAATAGTTCGGGCTCCGGGATATCAGCTGATTTTTCAGGTCCACTAGCCGATTCTAGGTTCGGAGGATAGGTATCCGGCTCCTCGAGCTCGGAAATCCGAACTTAGTTCATCCTCAATATAGAGGAAGAGTTGTTGTTTTGCTCCTCTACTACTGCTATCTGATGGGTGATCGGCGGAGATTTGATTTCTCTCTGATTGGGTTTAAGCCCAATCCGATCATAGTCTGTAGCGACCCTCAAGGCGGCGATGCGATCCAGGAGTTCGTTTAAAGACGACAACTCCGTCGGATCCATCCGTTGGGAGTATTCAGAGTCGACACGGAGGCGATCTTTGATGACCCGAGAAGTCATCGTCGGCTTAACGGCCGGACGGGCAGTCATGGTAAAGCCGCCCAACCGGAGGGTTTGGCCTGAGGCCATTGCTCCCACGGAGGTGATACTGTCCTTGATAACAAGGCGAGCCATCAATCTTGTCTTTGACGTCGCAGCGGAACTCTCAATGAAAGCACCAATGTCGGTGTCAAAACCGGCCGATATCGGGTAGGGGGTCCCGAACTGTGCGTCTAAGGTCGATGGTAACAGGAGACAGGGGACACGATGTTTTACCCAGGTTCAGGCCCTCTCTATGGAGGTCATACCCTACTTCCTGCTTGATTGATCTTGAGAATATGAGCATTACAAGAGTTGATCTACCATGAGATCGTAATGGCTAAAACCCTAGATGTCTAGCATGTATGATTGTGATTACCTCTACGGACTAAACCCTCCGGTTTATATAGACACCAGACGGGACTAGGGTTGTACAAAGTCGGTTACAAAGAAAGGAATCTTCATATCCGAACGCCAAGCTTGACATCCACGCCAAGGAGAGTCCCATCCGGACACGGGAGAGAGTCTTTTGTCTTGTATCTTCACGGCCCATCAGTCCGGCCCATGTCCAACAGGCCAGACGTCCGAGGACCCCTTAATCCAGGACTCCCTCAGTCATAAGGGGCAACATAACATAACGTTCTTTTGCAGTAAGGGATTGAGCATACAAACCTAAAAGCGCATGACAACCTCTGCTTCCCTCTGCGAAGGGCCTATCTTTTACTTTATGTATTTCCTTCTAATGCAAGAGTCAAAGTATTCTTCCCTATTCCTTTTTATTTTCTCTTTTTCCAAGCATCATGTGGTGGGGAATGATGACCCACAAGTATATGGGATCAATTGTAGCTCTTTTTGATAAGTAAGAGTGTCGAACCCAACGAGGAGCAGAAGAAATTACAAGTGGTTTTCAGCAAGGTAATGTCTGCAAGTGCTGAAATTGTAAGTAACAGAGTAGTTTGATAGCAAGATAATTTGTAACGAGCAAGTAACGATAATAGTAGCAAAAGAGCAGAAAGCTAGCCCAATCCTTTTGAGGCAAAGGACAGGCCAAAACGGTCTCTTATAATAGGCAAAGCATTCTTGAGGGTACACGGGAATTTCATCTAGTCACTTTCATCATGTTGATTCGATTTGTGTTCGCTACTTTGATAATTTGGTATGTGGGTGGACCGGTGCTTAGGTGTTGTTCTTACTTGAACAAACCTCCTACTTATGATTTACCCCCTCGCAAGCATCCGCAACTACGAGAAAAGTATTAAGAATAAATTCTAACCATAGCATTAAACTGTTGGATCCAATCGGTCCTTACGAAATAGCGCATAAACTAGGGGTTATGATTCTGTCACTCTCGCAACCCATCATCTAATAACTACTCCACAATGCATTCCCTTAGGCCCAAATATTGTGAAGTGCCATGTAGTCGACGTAAAGTATTCCTCATATATTCCATAGAAATTATTCGTAAAGTATCAGCTTGTTTGGAGTTGTGCATAATAGGTAGCCTGCCGTAGCTTTTCCAGGTCCAGATTTCCAGCTGCCGGAGTTCTCCCTCTTTGTGTGTACCTTGCATATTATGAGAGAAAAGGCATTAGAATTACTCCAAAAATCATTATTATGCATAAAAACATCATAAATAATAGTAGGAAAACATGATGCAAAATGGATGTATCGGGGAAAGATCTAGGCACATATATCAAGTTGGATATGAGTGGGCATGAGTTATTATTGTTGACATCATCCTTGAGGTGAATAAGTTGGGAGGCAAAACTATAAGCCCCTATCTTTCCATGTGTTCGGTTGAAACTTTTTGTTCATGTGTATGCAGTGAGTGTTAGCAATCATAGAAGATTAAATGATGGTTGAGTATATGGACTTGCCAAAAGCCTCCAATACGAGAACCTTCCTAAAAATATGATGAATTGTAGTTGCAAAGTTGACTGAGAACATAGTTTGTTGGTTTTCAATAGAATTTATGCTTTTACTTCGATGTTCTGATGAATTGTTACTTGTTCATGAGAAGTTATATCATGAGTTTACATGATAAAGTTCTATAATAAAGTTTGTTGTTGTTATAATAATGAGCATGATGCTACTATGTCTGTATTTTGTTTTTATCGACACCTATCTCTCTAAGCATGTGGGCATGTTTTTCGATATCGGTTTTCGCTTGAGGACAAGCGAGGTCTAAGCTTGAGGGAGTTGATACGTCCATTTTGCATCATGTTTTCCTACTGTTATTTATATTGTTTTTATGCATAATAATGCTTTATGGAGTAATTCTAATGCCTTTTCTCTCATAATATAAAAGGTTTACACAAAGAGGGAGAATACCGGCAGCTGAAATTCTGGACCTAAAAAAGCTACGTCAGGGCACCTATTCTGTACATCTCCAAATGAGCTGAAAATTTACGGAGAATTATTTTGGAATAAAAAAATACTGGAGCAAATAACTACCGGAGGGGGCACCTGGTGACCACAAGACACGAGGGCGCGCCTGGCCCCCTAGGCGCACCCTAGTGGGTTGTGGTCAGCCAAGCCCACCTCTAGTGCCCATCTTCTGGTATATAGGTCATTTTGACCTAGAAAAAATAAGGGGGGGACTTTTGGGACGGAGCGCCGCCGTATCGAGGCGGAACTTGGGCAGGAGTACTTTTGCCCTCCGGTGGAATGATTCCGCCGGGGGACTTCCCTCCCGGAGGGGAAAATCGAAGCCATCGTCATCACCAACAACCCTCTCATCTTTGGGAGATCAATATCCATCAACATCTTCAATAGCACCATCTCCTCTCAAACCCTAGTTCATCTCTCGTGTTCAATCTTTGTATCGGAACCTCAGATTGATACCTGTGGGTGACTAGTAGTGTTGATTACATCTTGTAGTTGATTACTATATGGTTTATTTGGTGGAAGATTATATGTTCAGATCCATTATGCTATTTAATACCCCTCTAATCTTGACCATGATTATCATTTGTGAGTAGTTACTTTTGTTCTTGAGGTCACGGGAGAAATCATGTTGCAAGTAATCATGTGAACTTGATATGTGTTCGATATTTTGTCGATATGTATCTTGTGATTTCGTTAGTGGTGTCATGTGAACGTCAACTACATGGCACTTCACCATTTTTGGGCCTAAGGGAATGCATTGTGGAGTAGTTATTAGATGATGGGTTGCTAAAGTGACAGAATCTTAGATCCTAGTTTATGTGCTACTTCGTAAGGGACCGATTTGGATCCGAATGTTTAATGCTATGGTTAGATTTTATCTTAATACTTTTCTTGTAGTTGTGGATGCTTGCGAGGGGGTTAATCATAAGTGAGAGTTTTGTTCAAGTAAGAACAGCAACCAAGCACCGGTCCACCCACATATCAAATTTTCAAAGTAGCGAACGCAAATCAAACCAACATTATGAAAGTGACTAGATGAAATTCCTGTGTGCCCTAAAGAACGCTTTGCTTATTATAAGAGACCATTTTGGCCTGTCCTTTGCCACAAAAGGATTGGGCTTCCTTGCTGCACTTTATTTACCGTTACCGTTACTTGTCCGTTACATATTATCTTGCTATCAAACTACCTGTTACCAACTATTTCAGTGCTTGCCGAAATTACCTTGCTGAAACCACTTGTCATTTCCTTCTGCTCCTCGTTGGGTTATCAGAAGGACTACAATTGATCCCCTATACTTGTGGGTCATCATACCCTAGCATTGTTGAACGTTAAGTGTATGATCCTATGGGTTCGAGAACATGCAGACATGACCGAGGCTCCTCTTCAATCAATAATCAGTAGCGGGACATAGATGCCCATATTGACTCCCACATATTCAATGAAAATCTTTATTGGTTGGACCACGATGTCGAGGATTCAATTAATCCCGTATACAATTCCCTTTGTCCAGTGATATGTTACTTGTCTGAGATTTGATCGTCGGTATCTCCATACATAGTTCAATCTCGTTATCAGCAACTCTCTTTACTCATTCTGTAATACAAGATCCCCATGACCAAACTCATTGGTCACATGCTTGCAAGCTATTCACGATGTTGTATTACCGAGATTTCTAATACGTCTCCAATGTATCTACTTTACCTAACACTTTTACTCTTGTTTTGGACTCTAATTTGCATGATTTGAATGAAACTAACCCTGGACTGACGCTGTTTTCAGCAGAACTACCATGGTGTTGTTGTTGTGCAGAAATAAAAGTTCTCGGAATGGAACGAAACTTTGCGAGGAATTTTTATATCAATAAAGAGAATTTCTGGAGCCAAGATCCACCAGAGGGGGGCACCTGGGTGGGCACAACCCACCAGGGCGCCCCCCCCCCCTCCTAGCATGCCCAGGTGGGTTGTCCCCACCTAGTGGCCCCACAGACCCTGAAACCGACGCTATAAAATCGTATATTTCCAGGAAAAAAATAAAGGAGAAAGAATTATCGCGATCCACGAGACGGAGCCGCCGACACCTCCTGTTCTTCATCGGGAGGCCAGATCTGGAGTCTGTTTGGGGCTCTAAAGAGTGCGGTCTTCGTTCTTCGTCATCACCAACCCTTCTCCATCGCCAATTCCATGATGCTCCCCACCGGGAGTGAGTAATTTCTTCGTAGGCTCGCTGGTCGGTGAGGAGTTCGATGAGATTCATCATGTAATCGAGTTAGTTTTGTTAGGGCCTGATCCCTAGTACCCACTATGTTCTAAGATTGATGTTGCTATGACTTTTCCATGCTTAATGCTTGTCACTTTGGGCCCGGGTGCCATGATTACAGATTTGAACCGTTTATGTTATCACCATTATATCCATGTTCTAGATCCGATCTTGCAAGTTATAGTCACCTACTACGTGTTATGATCCGGCAACCCCGGAGTGGCAATAGTCGGGACCACTCCCGGTGATGACCGTAGTTTGAGGAGTTCATGTATTCATCGGGTGTTAATGCTTTGTTCCGGTTCTCTATTAAAAGGAGGCCTTAATATCCCTTAGTTTCCTTATAGACCCCGCTGCCACGGGTGGGTAGGACAAAAGATGTCATGGAAGTTCATTCCGTAAGCACGTATGACTATTTACGGAATACATGCCTACATTATATTGATGAACTGGAGCTAGTGTCGTATCGCCCTAGGTTATAACTGTCTCATGATGAATATCATCCAACAAGTCACCGATCCAATGCCTACGAATTTATCTTATATTGTTCTTGCTAAGTTACTACTGCTATCCTTACGATTGCACTTGCTACAAAACTACTGCTATCGCTGTTACCGTTACTATTACTGTTGTCACTACTATCAAAACTGTCATATTACTTTGCTACTGATCACGTTGCTGCAGATAATTAATCCCCAGGTGTGGTTGAATTGACAACTCAGCTGCTAATACCTTCAAATATTCTTCGGCTTCCCTTGTGTCGAATCTATAAATTTAGGTTGAGTACTCTACCCTCGAAAACTGTTGCGAGCCCCTATACTTGTGGGTTATCAAGACCCTTTTCTAGCACCGTTGCCGGGGAGCATAGCTATATTTTTTGAGGCACTTGGGATTATTATCAATTTATCACTATGAAGAATCTGAAGGATGCTAAGACTAAGATTTATCCCTCTAAGACGAGGGGAGGTAAGGGACTGCCATCCAGTTCTGCTTTAGATTCACCCTCTGTTATAAGTAAACTTGCAACACCACCACATGCTATCAATTCTGATATGTCGCAAGTTATTGATGATGCTACTTCTGCTATGGATAATGCTTATGATGATGCTAGTACCTTGCTTGATGATGATGATGATGTGCCACTTGGTGACTTTCTTGATGAATAAATTGCTAGAGTAATACAACATGATGTTGTTGAGTCTGATGATGAGCTTGAAACTGAAACTCCTGAAACACCCGCTAGAACTAGCCTTCCTAGATATGAATTGCCTAAGGTACCGGAAGGTTATGTTATGATTGAGGAGACAACTAGAGATATTCTTGCTTGTAAGGATAGCGATGATCTAGAGAAACTATTATGCAAGTATAAAGAAAAATCTCTGAATGATAGAATGAAATGCGATCCTAAGTTTGCTACTTCACCTATCTTTATTGATGATAAGGATTATGAATTCTCTGTCGACCCAGAGTTAATTACTTTGGTTGAATCTGATCCTTTCCATGGTTATGAAACAGAAACTGTTGTGGCACATCTTACTAAGTTAAATGACATAGCCACCCTTTTTAATCATGATGAGAAGACTTTCTATTACTTTATCCTCAAGTTATTTCCGTTCTCATTAAAGGGTGATGCTAAACCTTGGTACAACACTCTTGCTCCCCAGGATATGATTTATTACTTCTCTGAAAAATATTTCCCTGCTCATAAGAAACAAGCTGCTTTACAGGAAATATTTAACTTTGTGCAAATTAGAGAAGAGAGTCTCCCACAAGCTTGGGGGAGTCTTTGCCAATTACTTAATGATTTGCCTGATCATCCTCTTAAGAAAAATGAAATACTTGATATCTTCTATAATGGACTAACCGATGCTTCTAGGGATTTCCTAGATAGTTGTGCTGGTTGTGTTATTAGGGAACGAACTATTGGGCAAGCTGAAGAATTATTGAATAACATATTGAAAAATTATGATGATTGGACTCTTCTTGAACCACCGCCTAAACCCACTCCAAAGAAGAGGGGTATTTTATATCTCAGTCCTGAAGATATGCAAGAGGCAAAGAAATCTATGAAGGAAAAAGGTATTAAAGCTGAGGATGTTAAAAATTTACATCCTATTAAAGAAACACATGGGCTTAATACACCACCCCTGCCTAAGGTCGTAGAGGTAAATTCTCTAATGAAGTTCAATGATAATGACAATCGTCACAATATGCACCCTGGCCAATGCCTTTATGAGTTTGAAAACTACATGCAAATGTTATGAAACAATTGAAATACAATTCTGATATGATTGCTCGCTTAAGTGACTTGTTATTTAGAATCTCAAATGATGTTAGAGGTGTTGGAAAGCATGCTTCTATGGTTCAAACTCAGTTAGAACAAGTTGCTAAATCTCAAAGAGAGTTGCTTGATGAAATGAACAATAATATCAATGACCATGCTATTAGAATAATGACTAGAGGAGGTAGAATGACTCAGGAACCACTTTATCCTGAGGGACACCCAAAAAGAATTGAACAAGATTCACAAAGAGCTAACACTGATGCACGTAGTCCTTCTAAAAAGAAAAAGAAGAAGAAAAATGATAGGACTTTGCATGCTTCTAGTGAACATGAAATAGAGAAACCTCCTCATAATGATAATGAAGTTTCTATCTCTAATGCTGAAACTCAATCTGGCAATGAACGCTCACCTTCTTATAATGAAAAGGATAATGATGAGGTTCATGAAAATGCTCAACCAAATAATAAAGAACCAGACAATGAAGTTGAGATAGAACCACCGGTTGATCTTGATAACCTACAACCTAAGAATAAAAGATATGATAAAAGAGACTTCATTGCTAAAAACACGGTAAAGAAAGAGAACTGTGGGTTCAAAAACCTATGCCTTTTCCACCTAAGTCAGCTAAAAAGAAAGATGATGAAGAATTTGAACGCTTTGCTGAAATGTTGAGGCCAGTCTTTTTGCGTACTCGCTTGACTGATATCCTTAAGATGCCTCCTTATGCAAAATACATGAAATACATCATCACAAATAAGAGAAAAATACCGGAAAGCTGAAATCTCCACTATGCTTGCTAATTATACTTTTAAAGATGGAGTACCTAAAAAACTTGGAGATCCGGGAATACCAACTATACCTTGCTCTATCAAAAAGAATTATGTGAAAACCGCTCTGTGTGATTTAGGAGCTGGTGTTAGTGTTATGCCTTTCTCTTTATACAAAAGACTTGAATTGAATAAACTCACACCTACTGAAATATCTTTGCAAATGGCTGACAAATCAACTGCCATACCTATCTGTATTTGTGAGGATGTGCCCATTGTTGTTGCTGATGTTACTATTTTGACTGACTTTGTTATACTTGAGATGCCCGAGGACGACAACATGTCAATTATCCTTGGTAGACCCTTCTTGAATACTGCAGGGGTTGTTATTGATTGCAATAAAAGCAAGGTCACTTTTCATATCAATGGTAATGAGCATACAGTGCACTTTCCGAACAAACAATTCCAAGTGAATGGTATTAATGTTATGGAAAAATCTCCGACAATCACTATTAGAAGTTTTCAAATACTTCTACCTACTATAAAAAAAATATGAAATGCTTATTGTTGGGGACATTCATATCCCCGTGAGGTAACTTAGTGATCTACGATAGTTCTTCGGTTTTATGCTAATCGAAAGTGGTTGTTAATAAGACTTGATCAAACTTATTAATGGATTATTTTTTAGAGGTATGAAGTCGATGAATTTAGTAACCACTAACTTCTGTCCCTACCTTTTGTTTTCTGTTTTTATTAGTTAAATAAAATAAAAAGGCATGTGTTGTCTGTTTTCTGAATTTCCCGTGCAATAAAAAATGACCCAAAAATAAAAGTTCTCAGAATGCTCTGAAAATTTAATACGATTTTTTCTGAATTTAAGAATTTCTGGTGCAAATAATATCAGAGGAAGGTGCACCAGATGGGAACAACCCACCTAGGCGCGCTAGGACCCCCAGGCGCGCCCTGGTGGGTTGTGGTCCCCACTTGGGCCCACTAGTAGAAAAAGAGGCTTCCATACGCCCCCATTAGTCCCCAAAATAATCGAACCGCGACAAAAGGGGTCTTTAGTCGCGGTTCGGGAGGAGACCCGCGACCAACTATCTGGGCCCAGCGCGCTCGGTCGACAGCTGGCGGACGGGAGGGGCTTTAGTCCCGGTTGGCCTGGCCAACCGGGACTAAAGGTCCCCGAAGGCCTTTAGTCACGGTTGGCCAGGCCAACCGGGACTAAAGGCCCATCCTAGTCGCGGTTGGCCAGGCCAACCGGGACTAAAGGCCCATCCCTATATATAGGACTCAGCTCACTTCACTTCACTCAGCTCACTTCACAATTTTCAGAAGGGGGTGGTGGGTTTGCTTTTGGTTCCTCCTATGCACACAAGGTGTTCGATGAAATGCCCGAGAGCCTGAAACAAACATGATATGAAGTGTCCGAGCCACACTTGAGCTTTCTCATTTATTTTTCCTCCACGATCGCGGTTAGCAACTTGAACCTTTCATGTGTCATTGATAAAATATGCATGTGTGTAGTTCATTGTTTAATTTGTATTATTTCTAGCTAGTTAGTTTAACAAATGCATGATGGTTAATTATATACTTTATATAATAATAATGCAGATGAATCGACAATGGATGTACGGTCCCCGACTCTCCGGCGAGTTCACTACGGGTTTGAAAGATTTCCTCGTAGTGGCAAATGCGAACAAGCAGCAAGGTTTTATTATCTGTCCATGTGCTGTCTGTAAGAATCAGAAGGGTTACTCCTCCTCAAGAGACGTTCACATGCACCTGCTTCGGCACGGTTTCATGCGAACCTATAATTGTTGGACCAAGCATGGAGAAAGAGGGGTTAGAATGGAAGAAAATGAAGAAGGGGATGATATCGATGACAACTATCATGATCATTTCGGTGATACTTTCATGGAGGATGATGCTGAAGGTGGGGAAGGGTTAGGTGAAGGTGAAGAAGAGGCACATGATGAGCCCGCTGATGATCTTGGTCGGACCATTGCTGATGCACGGAGACGCTGCGAAACTGACAAGGATAGGGAGAATTTGGATCGCATGTTAGAGGATCACAAAAAGTCATTGTATCCAGGATGCGATAATAGTCTGAGAAAGCTGGGCTGCACACTGGATTTGCTAAAATGGAAGGCACGGGAAGGTGTAGGTGACTCATCATTTGAAAATTTGCTGAAAATGTTGAAGAATATGTTTCCGAAGAATAACGAGTTGCCCGCCAGTACGTACAAAGCAAAGAAGGTTGTCTGCCCTCTAGGTTTAGAGGTTCTGAAGATGCATGCATGCATTAACGACTGCATCCTCTACCGCGGTGAATACGAGAATTTGAATGAATGCCCTGTATGCACTGCATTGCATTATAATATCAGAGGCGATGACCCTGGTGACGATGTTGAGGGCGAGAAACCCAGGAAGAGGGTTCCCGCCAAGGTGATGTGGTATGCCCTATGGAGAAAGATCGACAGAGTGTTCAAAGATTTTGCAGCTGACGCAAGGAACATAAGATTTGGTCTAAGTACTGATGGCATGAATCCTTTTGGCGAGCAGAGCTCCAGCCCTAGCACCTGGCCCGTGACTCTATGCATCTACAACCTTCCTCCTTGGTTGTGCATGAAGCGGAAGTTCATTATGATGCCAGTGCTCATCCAAGGTCCAAAGCAACCCGGGAACGACATCGATGTGTACCTAAGGCCATTAGTTGATGAACTTTTACAGTTGTGGGCCAGACCTGGTGTACGTGTCTGGGATGAGCACAAAGGAGAGGAATTTGACCTACGAGCGTTGCTTTTTGTAACCATCAACGATTGGCCTGCTCTCAGTAACCTTTCGGGACAGACAAATAAGGGATACAATGCATGCACGCACTGCTTACATGAGACTGAAAGTGTACGTTTGGTTAATTGTAAGAAGAACGTGTACCTGGGTCATCGTCGATTTCTTCCCCGAAATCATAACGTAAGAAAGAAAGGCAAGCATTTCAACAGCAAGGCAGATCACCGGCCGAAGCCTGCGGAACGTACTGGTGCTGAGATGTTTGATATGGTCAAGGATTTGAAAGTCATCTTTGGAAAGGGTCCTGGCGAACAATCAGTTCCGCGGGGAGTTGACGGGCACGCACCCATGTGGAAGAAGAAATCTATATTTTGGGAGCTAGAATATTGGAAAGTCCTAGATGTCCGCTCTGCAATCGACGTGATGCATGTTACGAAGAATATTTGCGTGAACCTGCTAAGCTTCTTGGGCGTGTATGGGAAGACAAATGATACAAAGGAAGCACGGCAGGACCAGCAACTTTTGAAAGACCCAGATGACCGGCATCCGGAATGGTTTCAAGGTCGTGCCAGCTACGCTCTTACCAAAGAAGAGAAGGTCATTTTTTTGAATGCCTGAGCAGTATGAAGGTCCCGTCTGGCTTCTCGTCGAATATAAAGGGAATAATAAACATGGCGGAGAAAAAGTTCCAAAACCTGAAGTCTCACGACTGCCACGTGATTATGACGCAATTGCTTCCGATTGCTTTGAGGGGGCTCCTACCGGAAAATGTTCGAGTAGCCATTGTGAAGCTATGTGCATTCCTCAATGCAATCTCTCAGAAGGTAATCAATCCAGAAGATCTACCACGATTACAGAACGATGTGGTCCAATGCCTTGTCAGTTTCGAGTTGGTGTTCCCACCATCCTTCTTCGATATTATGACGCACCTCCTGCTCCACCTAGTCGAAGAGATTTCCATTCTCGGTCCTGTATTTCTACACAATATGTTCCCCTTTGAGAGGTTCATGGGAGTATTAAAGAAATATGTTCGTAACCGTGCTAGGCCAGAAGGAAGCATCGTCAAGGGCTATGGAAATGAGGAGGTAATTGAGTTCTGTATTGACTATGTTCCTGACCTTAAGCCGATTGGTATTCCTCAATCGCGGCACGAGGGGAGACTAAGTGGAAAAGGCAAGATCGGAAGGGAATCCACGATATGTATGGACGGTCATTCTATGACTGAAGCACACCACACAGTTCTGCAAAATTCCAGCTTGGTGGCTCCGTACTTCGAGCAACACAAGAATATTTTACGCTCGGACAACCCGGGGAAGCCTGAATCCTGGATTAGAAAGGCCCACATGGAGACTTTCGGCAGTTGGTTGCGAAAACATTTAATGAATGACAATGATGATGTTGGAGATCAGCTGTACATGTTGGCCAAGAAACCATCTTCGACTATAACGATTTTCCAAGGGTACGAGATAAATGGGAATACATTTTACACCATCGCCCAAGATAAAAAGAGCACCAACCAAAACAGTGGTGTCCGCTTTGATGCAGCAACCGAGAATGGGCGAAAGGTCACATATTATGGTTACATAGAGGAGATATGGGAACTTGACTATGGACCCTCCTTTAAGGTCCCTTTGTTCCGGTGCAAATGGTTCAAGCTAACAGGAGGTGGGTAAAGGTGGACGAGCAATACGGAATGACAATGGTGGATTTCAACAATCTTGGTTACCTTGACGAACCATTCGTCCTTGCCAAAGATGTCGCTCAGGTTTTTTATTTGAAGGACATGAGTAGCAAACCGAGGAAACGGAAAGATAAGAAAACGATCAGTACATCATGCGATGATCCAAAGCGCCACATTGTTCTTTCAGGGAAAAGAAACATCGTGGGAGTGGAGGACAAGACAGACATGTCAGAAGATTATAATATGTTTGGTGAAATTCCGCCCTTCAAAGTGAACACTGACCCAAGCATTAAGTTAAATGATGAGGATGCTCCATGGATACGGCACAATCGTAAGCAAGCAGGGACACAAGGGAAGAATTGATGTGTATAATTTATTGTACCAAACTTTGTTGAATGGATCATGTGAATTAAAACGTACGATGGCGAATCCGGATGATTTGTATTTGGTCGATGAACTGAATGATGTATCAAACCTTTTGTCGAACCTTCAAGGGATCGATGAACTGAATTTTTTGATATATTATTTGTATTTTTAAGATTTTAAAATGAATTAGTTTTATTTTTCTGATTTTTTTGATATATTATTTGTATTTTTAAGATTTTCAAATGAATTAGTTTTATTTTTTTTGATTTTTTTGATATATAATTGTATTTTTAAGATTTTAAAATGAATTAGTTTTATTTTTCCGATTTTTTTGATATATTATTTGTATTTTCAAGATTTTAAAATGAATTACTTTTATTTTTCCGATTTTTTTGA
>NC_057796.1:450161238-450164373 GCF_018294505.1 Triticum aestivum
AGGAAGAAGAAAAGGAAGAAGGAAGAAGAAAAGGAAGAAGAAAAGGAAAAAGAAAAGGAAGAAGAAAAGGAGGAAGAAAAGGAAGAAGAAAAGGAAGAAAAGGAAGAAGAAAAGGAAGAAGAAAAGGAAAAAGAAAAGGAAGAAGAAGAAAAGGAAACCCTAAACCCTAAACAAAAACTTCTATGCAAATTAGTGCTAAATAATCTTATTTTTTAATTCCTCCTCCTCTATGTCCCATTAATCTTATTTTTTTAATTCCTTTATACTTAAAGAATTTTTACTACATGCAGGAGTGACATATGGCGGACGATAGAGCCGAGCCGCTTAGGGATCCGGAGGCTGAACGTTATTTAATGGGCATCATCAACAACGAGATTCCTTATGTGCCCGGCTCAGAATATGAGCAAGAAGAGGATGTAGTCTCTTCTTTTCTGAACCTTGACGGTGATCAAGAAGGCGATAATCAAGAAGGTGAAGGAACGGACATTGTCGACGGAGGTCAACCGTCAACAAACGACGATCTCGAATTGCAAGTAGCAACCACCTCCGGCGAGGTATATATATACATTGAGCCTCTCGTGATACAAACTTACTGAAATGTGAATACATATGTATTAACGCGCGCGACTCTCTTTCTTTTTTTTAGCCCTCGGCCGGATCGAGTACGACAAAGCGTGGCAAATCCAAGGCGATGAAAACAGGAAAAACATATGCCATTGAGTTTGTCAGTGAAACCGGCAAGCCCCTACAGCACACCTCAAAGTTTATCAACCAATGCGGAGTCGTTGTTAGAGACAACGTCCCGATCACCGTCCAGGAATGGAAGGAGCCAAAGAAGGCACGTCTTGGTTTCAGTTTTGTCGACAAGAGAACGAAAAAGGATTGCTGGAGAAAGCTTGTGGAACATTTCATTCTACCTCCGGAATACAACAAAGTCGATGAATTCGGTAACGAGGTTCCGGGTGGACGTGAGAGGAGGAGGCTAGTTAAAGAGTTCACTCTTCAGAAGATGGGCGAAGCATTCCGGAACTTCAAGAAAAATTTAACCCGTGACTATGTCAACAAGGGCAAGACTCCGGATTTCAATGGACAACATGAGAAACTGAAAGATGATTGGCTAGAATTTGTGAGGCAAAAGCAATCGGAGCATTTCAAGGAAATATCGAAAAAAATAAGGATAATGCAAGTAAGAAAAAGTTCCATCATATTATGGGGCCAGGAGGATACCGCCTTTCGGAGCCTAGGTGGCAGAAGATGGAGGAGGACCTGAGGGTGCGAGGAATCCCTCTAGGTACAGAGGGATGGGACCCAAGGGCCAAAAGCTGGTGGTACGGGCATGGGGGATCGCTAGACCCGGAGACAGGGGTGTGTGTTCACCGGAAGAAAAAGTTTGCTCCCACCCAAGCCCTTATTGACGCAATGACCCAAGCTCAAGAGGGCTTGATCAAGATCAACAGAGAGAAATACGCACTGACAACAGCCCTCGGGAATGATGAACACAGAGGACGTGTACGAGGCAAAGGCAAAGTTCCGTGGAAAGTAGGGTTTTCCCAGGACAATGACCCGTACTGTTACAGAAGCCGTAAGAGAAAGACGGACCGGGATGCAGATCTTATGGCAAAGTTTGCATCGGAACTCCATGAGTTGAAGCAGACCGTGCATGAACTAGTAAAAGAAAAATCGGCTGCAGGGCCGCATGAAGATCATGAAGTGGATCGCGGAAGCCAGCAGCGGAGAAGCAGCGTGGCTTCCACGGATGCCCCACCTGGTGCTAGTGCACCGATGATCGAGATTCGTGCACCGGAGCCTCACTACCCCGTGGATGATGTAAAGGAGATGAAAGAATGTGATCTGCATTATCCCGTGGGGAATGTTTCCACGAAGGTAGCTAGCGGCAGTGCTTTACCCTGTACACCTGGAGCACTCCACCACAACAACCCCATTGCATATGGCTATGCTCGTGTCACGGTGGAAGACATAGTCCAAGGGTTTGAGGACCTGGAGATTGACAAAGCTACACCCGAAGGGGAGAGAAGACTTGGAGATGTCAAGCCCCAGATCATTCTATGGAAAAAGAAGTACATAGTGTTTCCAGGCGAGGCGCCAAGGCTAGCAAGTCCACCCCCCCTCCGATGGTGGTGGTGGTGGTGGCGGTGGTGGTGGTCGTGGTGGTTCACCTACACCTCCTTCACACCATTCGACGCCGTCCCCCGATCCACAACCTCCGGCAGGTACGACGCCCCCCAATCCTCCTCCGGCGGGTACGACGCCCCCCAATCCACCTCCGGCGAAGAAGCAGAAGCAGGCGGACAGCAAGGAAACCCGCTCCTGGACTATTAACCCGGACCCTTATGTACCTAAGACCACAAGGGTACCGGAGCCATCACTGAAGCCTCTCCTCCCAAGGCCTTGGGAACTTAGTGAAGCTGAAACCAAATTGGCCGCGTCTGCTGATTATGAGAAATGGAAGGCGGATATGAAGGCGATAAAAGAGCCTGAGCCCAAGCAAGTATTCACTGAGAAGCAAAAGAAGTGGGCTAAGGATTTTTTGACGACACCGTCCCAAGCCGAGCTGAATATGCCTGACGACTATGGACATGAACTTCGTAGGCAAGCAAAAATATTGAAGGAGGAGAAAGAAGAAAGTAAAAAAGCGGGAAACAAGTTGACCAGCTCGGGATGCAGAAGAAACAATCGATCCCCCCGCTCATAGTGAAAGCCGGTCCGGAAGAGGACCCCGAGATCATAGCAGCTGTGGCAGCACTTGGATTGACTGTAGCGAGTGCCATGAAACAAGCGTCCGAGATGGGTTTGACTCTTCGTGCCTTCTTAGGCCTTGAGGATGCGCCAGTATGTGAGATAGCATTACAATATGTGCGGAATGGGCCTCTCGTCGAGCTTGCGCGGGAAAAGAGTCTACCACCACAAATGTGAAATCTGCTATGTTGGTACAAGTAATTCATAACATGGGCCGACAAAGAATATGTTTATGCGGATGTTACAGAGGAGCATCACACCAAACGATACTCTGTACAAGTTCATATGAGTGAATTGTTCCAGCTGTTCAATCTGCGCGACCTCGACAAATCTATGCTGAGTTGCTACGTTCTGTAACTGATTTATTTCTACCTCATC
>NC_057796.1:450164683-450170449 GCF_018294505.1 Triticum aestivum
TATATTGTTGCGTACGCTATTATGCAGATTGAAGATTTGGGAATGCAAAATAAGAAACATCCATGATGTTGGGTTCATTGACCCACATATCGTTAATGGACATGTGTTACAAAATCACCCCGAAGACGTGGAGAAAGACTTGTACAAGTTTCTTAGAAAGCATCAACTCAAAAGTCATATTCTATTTCCTTACCATTTTGGGTGAGTGTTTCTCTCTTGTGCCCATTCTCTTTTGTTTACTCCATGCATGGTATGTCTAATCGATGAGTTATGCATGACTGTGCATGTAACGTGTCCGCAGGTTCCACTGGATTCTGCTAAATATTGAACTTCACACCTCCAGAGTTCTAATCATGGACTCTATGGATTGGGATCCAAAGCGTTGGGCCGACATGAGAAAAATGCTGCAAAAGTAATTATTTTCAATCATTTGAGCTCTATATCGATCAGTCTCTTTCGTTCATTTCCTAATATCAAGTAACTAATAACTCCCTTGTTCATTTAATTTTCTTTGCCCTGTAGGGTTTGGAGACGGTTCTCAGAAGAAATTGTCGGTGAATTCAAACATGAGCTAGATTTTAGAAGGTTAGTTAATGTGGATAAGTAGCCACCGAGGACCAATCTATGTGGATACTATGTTTGTGAGAACATCCGGAGACACACCTCTGAGCGGAAGGCATCGGATAGCGTGCGGAAGGCGACGGATAACTTGCGGAGGAGGCTTAGTCCAGAATCTCGCTTCCGACCAATTCAAGAAGAATTAGCAGGATTTTTCATGAGGGAAGTCATCAATCCTAAAGGAGAACACTATACCGAGGACGAAGAAATTTATATGCATACCCGAGATTGAAACTTGTTCGAAGTTGTATATGGTCATCCATCCTAATTGTGTATGGAAACTTGTTCGAAGTTGTATATGGTCACCCGAGATTGAATATATATTATATATTCCTCTTGAATTCTTCTTGTTTAAAATTTCATATGCATGTATATAGTAGCGTAGAATATGTGTACTGAAACTTCATCAAAATTAAAATAAAACACAAAATAAAATATAAAAGAAATAAAACACTACAAATTAAAAAGAAACCAGGTTTAGGAGGGCTAAAACCCTAAACCTGCGGAGGAGGCCTTTAGTCCCGGTTAGCCACGAGAACCGGGACTAAAGGTCCTCCGCCCCGACGGACCCCTGGCGCCCACGTGGACGGGCCTTTAGTCCCGGTTAGCCACGAGAACCGGGACTAAAGCCTTTAGTCGCAGTTCGTACGAGGCGCGACTAAAGGGGGGGGGGTCTTTAGTCGCGCATATTTAGTCCCGGTTGCACAGCCGGGACTAAAGGCCTTTGCGAACCGGGACTAAAGGCTTTTTTTCTACCAGTGGCCCCCTCACTTATCTCTTCACACCACATCATCTCCTACCTCCAGAAAAAATTCACCCTTGCTCTCTCTCCCATGTTCTTGCTCTCAAACCCGTGGATTTCGATCTCTTTGATCGATGCTCCGTTTCCAAAACTGTTTCGGGGGATTGTTGCTTGGTATGTGACTGGACCGTTTGTCCAATTAGTTTTTGTTCTAGTGGTTTATATTTTGAATAATTAGCTACTCTTGGTGCTGCTGTAGATGAGCTTGCATGTTGAATTCTTAGAGTACTAAGTAGTTTGAATGCTTGCTATGGCCTCTATGTATCTCTATGAGTAGTTGCTATCGATTTTGTGAAGTTTTGTTGAGAAAATTTGGTGGACTAATTTTTTTAGAATTTTTGTTCATAGGAAAAGGATGAATATCTTTAGGAAGTTTGCTTCTAAGAAGAACTCCAAGGGAGTTATTGGGGAGTCGTCTGACAGTGATATCCATCCCCGGAGGTTGGCGGAGGTACGGCCGTGCGAATGGCCGCATACCCCGTTCATGGAAGAGGCTGGAATCCTGGAAGAGTTTACACAATATGCTGCTAATGCCGACCTCACCGACTTCATCGCAGCTGAATGTAACATCTTTGTTCAAAGTTTTAATTTCCTTCCTAGGAATAATCCTCCTGAGGTTGCAGTTTAGTTTATATGCTGAAACCTGTCAGATACCACTTACTGAATTTTGTGACATATGCATGATCCCTTCTGACGGGAGCTTAGTTGAGCCTAGGCCGGTAGAGTTTGAGGCCTTTTATCGTACCTTGGTAGTGGGAGATGGGAGAGGGGTGTCGGCTATCACTGCCCCTGGATTGCATTTTCCTACTGTTCATTACTCTGCTCTTTTCATTGCAAAATGCTTGCTTTCTAGAGAGAAGATGGGTGCACTCAGTTCATCATACCTTGTTGTTTTACGTCATGCACTAGAGGGCGACAACACCTATAGCTTGGGAGCTGTTGTGGGACGTCTCCTCCATGTTAATAAGTCCAAGGGTAAAAATACATGGTGGGATTTTCGCTACTCGCTTGGCGGCTCACTTTAATGTTGAGATACGCCTTCATGATTACCCTCTGACCAAGGTTTACCTAAATCGCGCAGCCATGGATCACCACCATTTTACTGATGTCGATTATCCTAACATCCCTATTCCATATAACCTGGTTTTTAGTGTGAGAACTCATGATATTATTCCATTTCCTGCTCCTACTTTGTTTGATCCTATTGCCAGGGGCGGATATAGGACTATGCCTGCGGACATCATCGCCTACCGGAACGACCAGGCTGCCGCAGAGGAGGAGCCTCAGCAGTGGGATCAGTGGATGCCCGCTCCTCAGTACCCCGACTACTATCCAGGCTTCTGATTGATTACCAAGTTAGGCCAAAAGCCTAAGCTTGGGGGAGTACGTGTTTCCCACCGACATTACATTCTTGGTCACACATTTGATTCCAGTTGTCGGTGTCAACACTTTTTCATTGTATCATCCATGTTAAATTTATTTTCTCGCTTTCTTCTTGTGTGTTCGAAAAACCTTAGAAAACCCAAAAAAATAGTTGTAGTTAGTTTACTTTCTATGCATGCTTAGCTGTAGCATTAAAAAGAAAACCCAAAAAGATTTCCTTGTTCTTCTTTTGCTTGTTGGGAGCTTTCCCGTGTAAATAGTTTTTCTCGTTTTTGCTTTTCCCTTTTATTTGTTTGTTCAAGAAAACCAAAAACTCCAAAAATATTTCAGTGTGTTTCTCTAAATTTATTTTCTTTTTATTAGAGTCGTACCAAGGAGAAGACCACGATGAAAATGTTGAGTGGCTCTCATATGAATAATTGTTGATCTAATAAAGAGCCAATATTACCCTGTCTTCTCTTGTTGAATAAAATGTTTGCAGATTCCAGCTTAGTCCACGACACTCTTGCACTATTATTATTTTCACATCGTTCGGTCGTGCAAGTGAAAGGCAATAATGACGATATCCGATGAACTGGTCGTGGCAGAGAGAAACAGGTATGAACTCGACTTGTTCTGTTTGTGTAAATATGTTTAACCTAGTATCCATGATTTAGTCCATTATGATTAAACATGTTTGCAATGCCAATTAGAGATTATAGTTTCTCGTGCCATGCATAAGTAGCTAGGAGTGGATAATGATTTATCTTGGATATCAACATTGCATTAAAATGATTGTGATGTAGTATGATGATATGGTATCCTCCTCTGAATGTTCGAGTGGCTTGACTTGGCACATGTTCATGCATGTAGTTGAATCAAAACCAACATAGCCTCTATGATATTTATGTTCATGGTGTTCATGTCCTACTCATGCTAGTGTCCAATGTTACTTATGCATAATTCATGTTCATGACCGTTGTTGCTCTCTAGCTGGCCGCTTCTCAACCTATTTGCTAGCCTTCGCCTGTACTAAGTGGGGATTCTGCTTGTGCGTAAGAAACCTTGAACCAAAAGTTATTCCAGATGAGTCCACCATACCTACCTATATGCGGTATTACCCTGCCGTCCTAAGTAAATTTGCATGTGCCACCTCTAAAAACTTCTAATAAATATCCTTTTTGTGTGCCCGGATCATTCATGGAACGACAGGAAGTGGTCGGTACCTTCCATGCTAAGTGGGTTATTCTCAGGTCGAGTGTTTATTCACTCGCCATCGCACGAGAAAAGGGCGGTAATAGCGATACCCAGTCCCAAACTGCAAACAGAAAAAGCTTACAAATAATCAAACAAAAACTCCCAATGGAGTCAAAACCTTTACTTTCATCGCTTGGGAACCGCCACTAGCGTGTTTAGCATGGAAGATATTGATAACTGATAGTTGAGAAGGGTGCATGTCTCAAAATATCATTTACCTCTGTTTTAAAACTTGAGCTCTGGCACCTCTGCAAATCATTGCTTCCCTCTACGAAGGGACTATCTATTTACTTTTATGTTGTGTCATCACCTTCTGAAATAAGCGCCAGAACTTGAGAGCACTGTTGTCATGACTTATGCAATGTTTGTAGCTAATGTTGGGTGCATCATGACTGGATCTTTTCTACCATGAATTACAATGTTTAGTCGCTGCTTGAACTTTGGAGGTGCTCTGCTTATGTTTTGCGGTCTCAGAAAGGGATAGCGAGATACCACTATTGTCATATTATATCATGGCTGTTTTGACAACGTGTTGCCATTTGAGATATCTTATTATTGCTCGCTAGCTGATTATGTTATTGATATGAGTTAATATAATATTTAAGAGTTATTGTTGGCATGGTTAGTATAATGTTGGCTAAAAACCTCGGTGTTGTTTAAGCTTATTTATGCAAACAAGAGCAAAAGATTTCGTAAAAGTTTTTCTTTTTCACTTTCAGTCTATCAAATGAATTGCTTGAGGACAAGCAAAGGTTTAAGCTTGGGGAGTTGATACGTCTCCAACGTATCTACTTTTCCTAACGCTTTTCCTCTTGTTTTGGACTCTAATTTGAATGATTTGAATGAAACTAACCCCGGACTGACATTGTTTTCAGCAGAACTACCATGGTGTTGTTTTTGTGCAGAAATAAAAGTTTTCGGAATGGAACGAAACTTTGCGAGGAATTTTTATATCAATAAAGAGAATTTCTGGAGCCAAGATCCACTAGTAGGAAAAGGGGCTTTTACCCCGGTTCATAAGGGCCTTTAGTCCCGGTTCTGGAACCGGGACTAAAGGGTCGTTACTAATGCCCTAGCCCTTTAGTCCCGGTTCTTACACGAACCGGGACTAAAGGCCGTCCATGTGGCCGGTGCGGGGAGCCCAGGCAGGAGGGCCTTTGGTCCCGGTTGGTGCCACCAACCGGGACCAATAGGCATCCACGCGTCAGCACCTGGCAGGAGCTGAGGTTTTTGTTTTTTCTAAAAGGGGGTGGTTTAGAGGTTTTGGGGGGTTAATTTAGGTGTTTCATATATTGTGATAGAGAGAAGTGTCCTCTCTTATCTCCGTGCTTTGTCGACGCTACGTACTATATACGTATGGAGAGGAGTAGACACGCTAGCTAGTAATCAAATGAAGGAAACAGAAGATCGTCATGAACATATATATATGCATACAGAGAGAAGTGATATCGACCACCTCTCCTTCTCCGAGATATTGGTCGAACAACAAGTTCTCGTATATCTATCCGACACTACCGGCTACATATATACAATAATTATCTCTTACAATACAATCTCCTAATTATATTGTAGGAACACAGGGTCCACATAGTATTCTCCGTTTTCAGCGATCACGTGGTCAAGGAAGAATGCCGCCAATTCCTCTTGAATTCCTCGCATACGATCTGGTGCTAGGAGTTGATCCCGCTTCCAAAAAATCTAATTTGAAGAAGGGGGTCAATACATAT
>NC_057796.1:450170998-450174891 GCF_018294505.1 Triticum aestivum
GTAGTATCCACAGTAATTATTCCCGGGTTGCTGCCACAACCACTTTACAAGAAATAGAGGTCAATCAAACTGATAAGCAAGCATGCTAAATGGTATTGATCAAACTAGCGCTTGAATCACTAGGAGATGCGCGGAACATGCTACTATAGTACTTACTTTCGGGTGTCTAAATTGCAGCTGGTTCGGCAGTCCTGGGGCTTTTGAGGTGAATTTTCTCCAAACCCTGCCAGACAAAGAAAACAATTACTTGATATCAGGAAATGAACAAAGTTGCTGATATGGTGGATAATGATCGATTTAACTTACTTCTGGAGCATTTGAGTCATGTTCGCATAGTCCTGGGGATCTTTTCATCTCGAGTCTAAGACGGTTACTACTCCCGGCTCAAGCTTAATCTCTAGGAGAATATAGTGGAAGCTGCGCATGCATGCATAAGTCATCAATTACATTACCATAACCTGGACTAATAAAGGGAAACCGAATATGCAGAAGACAGTAACACTCACTTGAAGTTGTAAGGAAAGAGTATTATATCTTTGTTTTGATTTATTACCAACGATTGTAGCAAGTTGGCCTCGGTATCTTTGGCATGAAATTTAACCTGATAATCATCTATGAGATTTGTGTTAATGAACCCAATATCACCGATTTGTCTTTTCTTCAATTCGGCGATCTTCAATCTGCATAATATAGTGAGGATAAGTATAAATACATGCAATGAAAGAGCTGACCTATATAGAGAGACTTAATGACAGAAGTAGTACTACTTACAGACAGTAGCAAGTGATCTTTGTTTTATCGAGGGACTTTAGATTGTAAAACTGGAAGAAATCCTCAAATGGAACATTCAGCAGTTCAATTCCAACGAGGTCATGCTCCAGTTTAACTCTCAGCGTTAAAGTACTCATCCCATCAGACTCTCTGCAGGTTTTCATGTACCAATCATGTAGTCTTCGCATCATCGTGCTTAGAGATTTGACATCTTTGACGAGAGGCTTCCCGTAATGGTATTTGTGTTCGTCCACCTCCATGATTTCATAATGTACATCGTCGGGCAGGTAATCTCCAAGATCGGTATAACCGGGCACCATACCCGGATCATTAGCGACGATGTCTTTTGACACCTTGAGCGGGGGGCACGATTGGTTCTCTTGTTCGCCGAGCTGGGCAATTTTTTCCCAGCTCGTCGTTCTTTCATCCTTTTATCACTGACAGTACTTCCCGACCGCTCCGCTTCGGCATATGCCTTTGCAAGAACGCGCTCATAGTTGCCTTTTGGCGGAGACTTTGGTGGTTTTGTCAGGGCAGCCAAAGTGCGCTTTGCTTTCACCGGATCTACCTTCTCCTCCGGAGGTGGATGTTTCTTTGCTTTGACCCCTTCAAAGAAGTTCTTCACTTCGGCTCGCACGATCTTCGCGTTCTCCTCCTTGGTCCTCTCATATGGTAACTTCTCTGGAGTCTTTAGAGAAGGACCGAATCTGTATTGCCTCCCGCCTCTGGCAGCTGTACTGCTAGATGCCGGCAGAGCAGACGGAGCGGCTGCGGCTGTCTTCTTTCCTTGCTTACGAGGCGGAGGAGAAGGACTACGACGCGCCGGAGCAGCCGCAGCGGCGGCGGGTCTCTTCCGCCCTTGCTGACGAGGCGGAGAAGGAGGAGGCTGGCTGCTCTGGCACGCCGGCGCTGGCGGAGAAGGAGGCGGAGTGCCGCCACGCGCCGGAGAAGGAGGCTGAGTGCCCTGATCACTCGCCGGAGGAGGAGGCGGAGTGCCCGTACTCGCCGGAGCCGTCCAGTTCGGAAGCTTGATGAGCTCCTTCCGCCATAGGCATGGAGTCTTCAGAGCTAAACCCAGCCGAGTCTCCCCTTCACTGGTAGGGTGGTCAAGCTGGAGGTCCTCAAATCCCTCTGTTATTTCATCCACCATCACCCTAGCATATCCTTCAGGAATCGGCCGGCAGTGGTAGGTTGCGCCGGGTTCAGTAGGTAAAACGGAGCCAACAGCCGCCTTGACTTTCAAGTTCTGCCATTCCGCCATAAGGTGGCAATGTTGAGACTCCGTGATAGCATCCACGGGGTAGCTAGGAGTAGCCGCATGCTCCAGCTGAGGCAGCTCGGTGGAAGCCACGTTGCTTCTACGCTGAGATGGCGGTGTAGCTTCGGGGGCAGTTTTGGCATCTCTATTGCTGTCTCGTTCCTCCAGCACTTGAACCCTTTCGTGCAGACGCTGAATTTGGATCTGCTCCACTTTTTTCCTCCTCTCCTGGGTTTTGTAACCGCCCGCGTCCGGAAAACCAGCCTTCCACGGAACGGAGCCTGGCGTGCCTCGTGTCCGTGCAGGGTGCTCAGGATTCCCGAGGGCCATTGTGAGCTCGTCGTTCTCTCTGTCTGGAACGAACGTCCCTTGCTACGCTGCATCGATATAGTGCTGAATCTTCTTGACGGGTATTGCAAGTTGCTCGTCCGTCCAACGACACCTCCCTGATACAGGGTCCAAGGTTCTGCCATCCCCGAAGAAACAAGTCCGGCAACGGTCTGGCCAGTTCATTGTCTGTGGTTCGATCCCTTTATCAAGCAGATCCCTCTCAGACTTGGCCCACTTAGGCCGGGCTTTGAGGTAGCCACCTGACCCCGTGCGATGGTGAAGCTTCTTCTTCGCAGCATTCATCTTGTTTGTCGCTGACATCTTCTTACTCTTTTCCGATGTCTTGTGGGCCACAAATGCGGGCCAGTGATCTCTGATCTTCTCATACCGGCCGATGAATTCAGGTGTCTCTTCTTTGTCGACAAACGTTTTCAGCTCATTCTTCCACCTCCTGAATAGGTCTGCCATCTTCTTAAGAGCATGAGACTTGATTAATTGCTCTATAACTGGCTTCTCCGGATCCTCCTCTGGCTGTAGAGTGAAATTTGCCTTCAGCTCAGTCCAAAGATCATCTTTCTGCATATCATTGACATAAGACACCTCAGGGTCTTCCTTCTTAGGCTTATACCATTGGTGGATGCTGATCGGGATCTTGTCCCTAACTAGAACCCCGCACTGAGCAGCAAAAGCATCCTTTGTCCGGAGGGGTTCAATCGGTTGGCCGTCGCGCGCGATTGCTGTGATCTCAAACCTTTCATCCGAGCGCAACTTTCTCTTCGGGCCTCGTCTCTTTACCGCAGTTGTGCTCGATCCGGAGGGCTAGAAAAAAGAAGAAAAACGAGTGTTAATTAATATGTGTACATACCAAAACAATGAATGCATCAATTAGCTAGTCAGCATAGGCTTAACTAATATATTTACCTGGCCGGACTCTGTTCGGTCACCGGAGCCGTCACCACGGGCTCCTTCTTGCACCAGCATTGGGTCACCGGAGCCATCATAATCGTGTCTTTCCTCCTCCACTCTTCGATCACCGCAGCCTGCTTCTTCACCCTGTTCTTCCAGACCATCATTGTCGTTAAGATACGACAAGATATCACCTCCGGCTAAGATTATGTCCCCCAACACCTCTTCGGCTTGCTCATCTCGTCCGTGCTCCATTGTTTCTGCAAATATTACAACATGGCAATTATTACACAAACATGACAGCAGGTGGATATATTAGTGCAAACGTAGACCTAGCTTATTCCGGGTTTGGGGTGGCCTAGGCAACGCTTCAAGGGTAGGGGCGCGGCGGGAGGGGGTAGGAGACCGACATCTTTTTTTCTAGGGTTTGGGTGTCCTCGAGAGTTTTGGTCGAGCGAGAGGGCCGGGGGGTGCTCCCGTGGTATAAGTTATCACGGTCGAGAGGGGGTATACATATCGACCGTCCATCATGTCGAAGTTATCTGGGAGGGAGTTATATATATCGACAACGACGACATACATACACGGGAAAATAATGTTATCGGGGAGGGGGTATATCGACCCCCCC